>NW_022263677.1:0-71406 GCF_002021735.2 Oncorhynchus kisutch
AGGTAGACCAGGGTAATATAATGACAGTAGATGTAGACCAGGGTAATAATGACAGTAGAGGTAGACAGGTAATATAATGACAGGAGATTGTAGACCAGGGTAATATAATGACAGTAGATGGTAGACCAGGGTAATATAATGACAGTAGATGGTAGACCAGGGTAATATAATGACAGTAGATGGTAGACCAGGGTAATATAATGACAGTAGAGACCAGGGTAATACAATGACAGTAGAGGTTAGACCAGGGTAATATAATGACAGTAGAGGGTAGACCAGGGTAATATAATGACAGTAGATGGTAGACCAGGGTAATAATGACAGAGAGACCAGGGTAATAATGACAGAGAGGTTAAGACCAGGGTATATAATGACAGTAGATGGTAGACCAGGGTAATATAATGACAGTAGAGGTAGACCAGGGTAATATAATGACAGTAGATTGTAGACCAGGGTAATATAATGACAGTAGTAGACCAGGGTAATATAATGACAGTAGAGGTTAGACCAGGGTAATATAATGACAGTAGATGTAGACCAGGGTAATATAATGACAGTAGAGACCAGGGAATACAATGACAGTAGAGTTAGACCAGGGTAATATATGACAGTAGAGGTAGACCAGGGTAATATAATGACAGTAGATGTAGACCAGGGTAATATAATGACAGTAGATGGTAGACCAGGGTAATATAATGACAGTAGAGGACCAGGGAATAAATGACAGTAGAGGTAGACCAGGGTAATATAATGACAGTAGATGTAGACCAGGGTAATATAATGACAGTAGAGGTAGACCAGGGTAATATAATGACAGTAGAGGTAGACCAGGGTAATATAATGACAAGTAGATGGTAGACCAGGGTAATATAATGACAGTAGATGGTAGACCAGGGTATATAATGACAGTAGAGGGTAGACCAGGGTAATATAATGACAGTAGATGGTAGACCAGGGTAATATAATGACAGTAGATGGTAGACCAGGGTAATATATGAGTAGAGTGAGAGACCAGGGTAATATAATGACAGTAGGTGTAGACCAGGGTAATATAATGACAGTAGAAGGTAGACCAGGGTATATAATGACAGTAGATGGTAGACCAGGGTAATATAATGACAGTAGAGTGTAGACCAGGGTAAATAATGACAGTAGATGGTAGACCAGGGTAATATAATGACAGTAGATGGTAGACCAGGGTAATATAATGACAGTAGAGACCAGGGTAATACAATGACAGTAGAGGTTAGACCAGGGTAATATAATGACAGTAGATGGTAGACCAGGGTAATATAATGACAGTAGATGGTAGACCAGGGTAATATAATGACAGTAGAGGTAGACCAGGGTAATATAATGACAGTAGATGGTTAGACCAGGGTAATATAATGACAGTAGATGGTAGACCAGGGTAATAAATGACAGTAGATGGTAGACCAGGGTAATATAATGACAGTAGATGGAGACCAGGGTAATATAATGACAGTAGAGGTTAGACCAGGGTAATATAATGACAGTAGATGGTAGACCAGGGTAATATAATGACAGTAGATTGTAGACCAGGGTAATATAATGACAGTAGATGGTAGACCAGGGTAATATAATGACAGTAGAGTAGAGGGAATGAGACCCAGGGTAATATAATGACAGTAGATTGTAGACCAGGTAATATAATGACAGTAGATGGTAGACCAGGGTAATATAATGACAGTAGAGAGACCAGGGTAATACAATGACAGTAGAGGTTAGACCAGGGTAATATAATGACAGTAGATGGTAGACCAGGTAATATTGACAGTAGATGGTAGACCAGGGTAATATAATGACAGTAGATGGTAGACCAGGGTAATATGACAGTAGAGGTAGACCAGGGTAATATAATGACAGTAGATGGTAGACCAGGGTAATATAATGACAGTAGAGGTAGACCAGGGTAATATAATGACAGTAGAGGGAGACCAGGGTAATATAATGACAGTAGAGACCAGGGTAATATAATGACAGTAGAGGTAGACCAGGGTAATATAATGACAGTAGAGGGTAGACCAGGGTAATATAATGACATAGAAGGTAGACCAGGGTAATTAATGACAGTAGATGGTAGACCAGGGTAATATAATGACAGTAGATGGTAGACCAGGGTAATATAATGACAGTAGATGGTAGACCAGGGTAATATAATGACAGTAGAGACCAGGGTAATATAATGACAGTAGAGGTTAGACCAGGGTAATATAATGACAGTAGATGTAGACCAGGGTAATATAATGACAGTAGAGGTAGACAGGGTAATAATGACAGTAGATGGTAGACCAGGGTAATATAATGACAGTAGAGGTAGACCAGGGTAATATAATGACAGTAGAGGTAGACCAGGGTAATATAATGACAGTAGATGGTAGACCAGGGTAATATAATGACAGTAGATGGTAGACCAGGGTATATAATGACAGTAGAGACCAGGGTAATACAATGACAGTAGATGGTTAGACCAGGGTAATATAATGACAGTAGATGGTAGACCAGGGTAATATAATGACAGTAGATGGTAGACCAGGGTAATATATGACAGTAGAGACCAGGGTAATACAATGACAGTAGAGGTTAGACCAGGGTACTATAAATGACAGTAGATGGAGACCAGGGTAATATAATGACAGTAGAGGTTAGACCAGGGTAATATAATGACAGTAGATGGTAGACCAGGGTAATATAATGACAGTAGATGGTAGACCAGGGTAATATAATGACAGTAGATGGTAGACCAGGGTAATATAATGACAGTAGATGGTAGACAGGGTAATATAATGACAGTAGAGACCAGGGTAATGCAATGACAGTAGAGGTTAGACCAGGTAATATAATGACAGTATAGGGTAGACCAGGGTAATATAATGACAGTAGATGGTAGACCAGGGTAATATAATGACAGTAGTAGACCAGGGTAATATAATGACAGTAGAGTTAGACCAGGGTAATATAATGACAGTAGATGGTAGACCAGGGTAATATAATGACAGTAGATGGTAGACCAGGGTAATATAATGACAGTAGATTTAGACCAGGGTAATATAATGACAGTAGAGACCAGGGTAATATAATGACAGTAGAGGTAGACCAGGGTAATATAATGACAGTAGATGGTAGACCAGGGTAATATAAGACAGTAGAGACCAGGGTAATACAATGACAGTAGAGGTTAGACCAGGGTAATATAATGACAGTAGATGTAGACCAGGGTAATATAATGACAGTAGATTGTAGACCAGGGAATATAATGACAGTAGAGGTAGACCAGGGAATATAATGACAGTAGAGGAGACCAGGGTAATATAATGACAGTAGATGGTAGACCAGGGTAATAATGACAGTAGATGGTAGACAGGGTAATATAATGACAGTAGAGGTTAGACCAGGGTAATATAATGACAGTAGATGGTAGACCAGGGTAATATAATGACAGTAGATGGTAGACCAGGGTAATATAATGACAGTAGATGGTAGACCAGGGTAATATAATGACAGTAGATGGTAGACCAGGGTAATATAATGACAGTAGATGGTAGACCAGGGTAATATAATGACAGTAGATGGTAGACCAGGGTAATATAATGACAGTAGAGTGGAGACCAGGGTAATATAATGACAGTAGAGTAGACCAGGGTAATATAATGACAGTAGAGGTAGACCAGGGTAATATAATGACAGTAGATGGTAGACCAGGGTAATATAATGACAGTAGAGGGTAGACCAGGGTAATATAATGACAGTAGATGGTAGACCAGGGTAATATAATGACAGTAGAGGTAGACCAGGGTAATATAAGACAGTAGAGACCAGGGTAATACAATGACAGTAGAGGTTAGACCAGGGTAATATAATGACAGTAGATTGGTAGACCAGGGTAATATAATGACAGTAGATGTAGACCAGGGTAATATAATGACAGTAGATGGTAGACCAGGGTAATATAATGACAGTAGATGGTAGACCAGGGTAATATAATGACAGTAGAAGGTAGACCAGGGTAAATAATGACAGTAGAGACCAGGGTAATAAATGACAGTAGAGGTTAGACCAGGGTAATATAATGACAGTAGAGGGTAGACCAGGGTAATATAATGACAGTAGATGGTAGACCAGGGTAATATAATGACAGTAGATGGTAGACCAGGGTATAATGACAGTAGAGGTAGACCAGGGTAATATAATGACAGTAGATGGTAGACCAGGGTAATATAACGACAGTAGATGGTAGACCAGGGTAATATAATGACAGTAGAGGGTAGACCAGGGTAATATAATGACAGTAGATTGTAGACCAGGGTAATATAATGACAGTAGATGGTAGACCAGGGTAATATAATGACAGTAGATGGTAGACCAGGGTAATATAATGACAGTAGATGGTAGACCAGGGTAATATAATGACAGTAGATGGTAGACCAGGGTAATATAATGACAGTAGATGGTAGACCAGGGTAATATAATGACAGTAGAGGTAGACCAGGGTAATATAATGACAGTAGATGGTAGACCAGGGTAATATAATGACAGTAGAGGTAGACCAGGGTAATATAATGACAGTAGATGGTAGACCAGGGTAATATAATGACAGTAGATGGTAGACCAGGGTAATATAATGACAGTAGATGGTAGACCAGGGTAATATAATGACAGTAGATGGTAGACCAGGGTAATATAATGACAGTAGAGACCAGGGTAATATAATGACAGTAGAGGGTAGACCAGGGTAATATAATGACAGTAGATGGTAGACCAGGGTAATATAATGACAGTAGGGGTAGACCAGGGTAATATAATGACAGTAGATGGTAGACCAGGGTAATATAATGACAGTAGATGGTAGACCAGGGTAATATAATGACAGTAGAGACCAGGGTAATACAATGACAGTAGAGGTTAGACCAGGGTAATATAATGACAGTAGATGGTAGACCAGGGTAATATAATGACAGTAGAGACCAGGGTAATATAATGACAGTAGAGGTTAGACCAGGGTAATATAATGACAGTAGATGGTAGACCAGGGTAATATAATGACAGTAGATGTAGACCAGGGTAATATAATGACAGTAGACCAGGGTAATATAATGACAGTAGAGGTTAGACCAGGGTAATATAATGACAGTAGATGGTAGACCAGGGTAATATAATGACAGTAGAGACCAGGGTAATAAATGACAGTAGAGGTTAGACCAGGGTAATATAATGACAGTAGATGGTAGACCAGGGTAATATAATGACAGTAGAGGTAGACCAGGGTAATATAATGACAGTAGATGGTAGACCAGGGTAATATAATGACAGTAGAGACCAGGGTAATATAATGACAGTAGAGGTAGACCAGGGTAATATAATGACAGTAGATGGTAGACCAGGGTAATATAATGACAGTAGATTGGTAGACCAGGGTAATATAATGACAGTAGATGGTAGACCAGGGTAATATAATGACAGTAGATGGTAGACCAGGGTAATATAATGACAGTAGATGGTAGACCAGGGTAATATAATGACAGTAAATGGTAGACCAGGGTAATATAATGACAGTAGATGGTAGACCAGGGTAATACATGAATGACAGTAGAGGTAGACCAGGGTAATATAATGACAGTAGATGGTAGACCAGGGTAATATAATGACAGTAGATTGTAGACCAGGGTAATATAATGACAGTAGATGGTAGACCAGGGTAATATAATGACAGTAGAGTGGAGACCAGGGTAATATAATGACAGTAGATGGTAGACCAGGGTAATATAATGACAGTAGATGGTAGACCAGGGTAATATAATGACAGTAGAGACCAGGGTAATATAATGACAGTAGAGGTCAGACCAGGGTAATATAATGACAGTAGATGGTAGACCAGGGTAATATAATGACAGTAGATGGTAGACCAGGGTAATATAATGACAGTAGATGGTAGACCAGGGTATATAATGACAGTAGATGGTAGACCAGGGTAATATAATGACAGTAGATGGTAGACCAGGGTAATATAATGACAGTAGATGGTAGACCAGGGTAATATAATGACAGTAGATGGTAGACCAGGGTAATATAATGACAGTAGAGACCAGGGTAATATAATGACAGTAGAGGTAGACCAGGGTAATATAATGACAGTAGAGGGTAGACCAGGGTAATATAATGACAGTAGAGGTAGACCAGGGTAATATAATGACAGTAGATGGTAGACCAGGGTAATATAATGACAGTAGATGGTAGACCAGGGTAATATAATGACAGTAGAGGTAGACCAGGGTAATATAATGACAGTAGAGACCAGGGTAATACAATGACAGTAGAGGTAGACCAGGGTAATATAATGACAGTAGATGGTAGACCAGGGTAATATGATGACAGTAGAGGTTAGACCAGGGTAATGTAATGACAGTAGATGGTAGACCAGGGTAATATAATGACAGTAGATTGTAGACCAGGGTAATATCATGACAATAGAGGGTAGACCAGGGTAATATAATGACAGTAGATGGTAGACCAGGGTAATATAATGACAGTAGATGGTAGACCAGGGTAATATAATGACAGTAGAGACCAGGGTAATACAATGACAGTAGAGGGTAGACCAGGGTAATATAATGACAGTAGATGGTAGACCGGGTAATATAATGACAGTAGATGGTATACCAGGGTAATATAATGACAGTAGAGACCAGGGTAATACAATGACAGTAGAGGTTAGACCAGGGTACTATAACGACAGTAGATGGTAGACCAGGGTAATATAATGACAGTAGATGGTAGACCAGGGTAATATAATGACAGTAGATGGTAGACCAGGGTAATATAATGACAGTAGATGGTAGACCAGGGTAATATAATGACAGTAGATGGTAGACCAGGGTAATATAATGACAGTAGAGGTAGACCAGGGTAATATAATGACAGTAGAGACCAGGGTAATATAATGACAGTAGAGGTTAGACCAGGGTAATATAATGACAGTAGAGGGTAGACCAGGGTAATATAATGACAGTAGATGGTAGACCAGGGTAATATAATGACAGTAGAGACCAGGGTAATATAATGACAGTAGAGGTAGACCAGGGTAATATAATGACAGTAGATGGTAGACCAGGGTAATATAATGACAGTAGAGGTAGACCAGGGTAATATAATGACAGTAGATTGTAGACCAGGGTAATATAATGACAGTAGAGACCAGGGTAATACAATTACAGTAGAGGTTAGACCAGGGTAATATAATGACAGTAGATGGTAGACCAGGGTAATATAATGACAGTAGAGACCAGGGTAATACAATTACAGTAGAGGTTAGATCAGGGTAATATAATGACAGTAGATGGTAGACCAGGGTAATATAATGACAGGAGATTGTAGACCAGGGTAATATAATGACAGTAGATGGTAGACCAGGGTAATATAATGACAGTAGAGACCAGGGTAATGCAATGACAGTAGATGGTAGACCAGGGTAATATGACAGTAGATGGTATACCAGGGTAATACAATGACAGTAGAGGTTAGACCAGGGTAATATAATGACAGTAGATGGTAGACCAGGGTAATATAATGACAGTAGATGGTAGACCAGGGTAATATAATGACAGTAGATGGTAGACCAGGGTAATATAATGACAGTAGAGGGTAGACCAGGGTAATATAATGACAGTAGATGGTAGACCAGGGTAATATAATGACAGTAGATGGTAGACCAGGGTAATATAATGACAGTAGAGTGTAGACCAGGGTAATATAATGACAGTAGATTGTAGACCAGGGTAATATAATGACAGTAGAAGGTAGACCAGGGTAATATAATGACAGTAGATGGTAGACCAGGGTAATATAATGACAGTAGAGGGTAGACCAGGGTAATATAATGACAGTAGATGGTAGACCAGGGTAATATAATGACAGTAGATGGTAGACCAGGGTAATATAATGACAGTAGAGACCAGGGTAATACAATGACAGTAGAGGTTAGACCAGGGTAATATAATGACAGTAGATGGTAGACCAGGGTAATATAATGACAGTAGATGGTAGACCAGGGTAATATAATGACAGTAGAGGTAGACCAGGGTAATATAATGACAGTAGATGTAGACCAGGGTAATATAATGACAGTAGATGGTAGACCAGGGTAATATAATGACAGTAGAGACCAGGGTAATATAATGACAGTAGAGGTAGACCAGGGTAATATAATGACAGTAGAGGGTAGACCAGGGTAATATAATGACAGTAGATGGTAGACCAGGGTAATATAATGACAGTAGATGGTAGACCAGGGTAATATAATGACAGTAGAGGGTAGACCAGGGTAATATAATGACAGTAGATGGTAGACCAGGGTAATATAATGACAGTAGATGATAGACCAGGGTAATATAATGACAGTAGAGGGTAGACCAGGGTAATATAATGACAGTAGATGTAGACCAGGGTAATATAATGACAGTAGATTGTAGACCAGGGTAATATAATGACAGTAGATGGTAGACCAGGGTAATATAATGACAGTAGATGGTAGACCAGGGTAATATAATGACAGTAGATGGTAGACCAGGGTAATATAATGACAGTAGATGGTAGACCAGGGTAATATAATGACAGTAGATGGTAGACCAGGGTAATATAATGACAGTAGATGGTAGACCAGGGTAATATAATGACAGTAGAGGTAGACCAGGGTAATATAATGACAGTAGATTGTAGACCAGGGTAATATAATGACAGTAGAGGTAGACCAGGGTAATATAATGACAGTAGATGGTAGACCAGGGTAATATAATGACAGTAGATGGTAGACCAGGGTAATATAATGACAGTAGAGACCAGGGTAATATAATGACAGTAGAGGGTAGACCAGGGTAATATAATGACAGTAGATTGTAGACCAGGGTAATATAATGACAGTAGAGGGTAGACCAGGGTAATATAATGACAGTAGAGGTAGACCAGGGTAATATAATGACAGTAGATGGTAGACCAGGGTAATATAATGACAGTAGAGACCAGGGTAATATAATGACAGTAGAGGTAGACCAGGGTAATATAATGACAGTAGATGGTAGACCAGGGTAATATAATGACAGTAGAGACCAGGGTAATATAATGACAGTAGAGGTTAGACCAGGGTAATATAATGACAGTAGATGGTAGACCAGGGTAATATAATGACAGTAGATGGTAGACCAGGGTAATATAATGACAGTAGACCAGGGTAATATAATGACAGTAGAGGTTAGACCAGGGTAATATAATGACAGTAGATGGTAGACCAGGGTAATATAATGACAGTAGAGACCAGGGTAATATAATGACAGTAGAGGTAGACCAGGGTAATATAATGACAGTAGATGGTAGACCAGGGTAATATAATGACAGTAGAGGTAGACCAGGGTAATATAATGACAGTAGATGGTAGACCAGGGTAATATAATGACAGTAGAGACCAGGGTAATATAATGACAGTAGAGGTAGACCAGGGTAATATAATGACAGTAGATGGTAGACCAGGGTAATATAATGACAGTAGATGGTAGACCAGGGTAATATAATGACAGTAGATGGTAGACCAGGGTAATATAATGACAGTAGAGTGGTAGACCAGGGTAATATAATGACAGTAGATTGTAGACCAGGGTAATATAATGACAGTAGATGGTAGACCAGGGTAATATAATGACAGTAGAGACCAGGGTAATACAATGACAGTAGAGGTTAGACCAGGGTAATATAATGACAGTAGATGGTAGACCAGGGTAATATAATGACAGTAGATGGTAGACCAGGGTAATATAATGACAGTAGATGGTAGACCAGGGTAATATGACAGTAGATGGTAGACCAGGGTAATATAATGACAGTAGAGGTAGACCAGGGTAATATAATGACAGTAGATGGTAGACCAGGGTAATATAATGACAGTAGATGGTAGACCAGGGTAATATAATGACAGTAGAGACCAGGGTAATATAATGACAGTAGAGGTAGACCAGGGTAATATAATGACAGTAGAGGGTAGACCAGGGTAATATAATGACAGTAGATGGTAGACCAGGGTAATATAATGACAGTAGATGGTAGACCAGGGTAATATAATGACAGTAGAGGGTAGACCAGGGTAATATAATGACCGTAGATGGTAGACCAGGGTAATATAATGACAGTAGAGGGGAGACCAGGGGAGATAGGGTAATATAATGACAGTAGATGGTAGACCAGGGTAATATAATGACAGTAGATTGTAGACCAGGGTAATATAATGACAGTAGAGGGTAGACCAGGGTAATATAATGACAGTAGATGGTAGACCAGGGTAATATAATGACAGTAGATGGTAGACCAGGGTAATATAATGACAGTAGAGACCAGGGTAATACAATGACAGTAGAGGGTAGACCAGGGTAATATAATGACAGTAGATTGTAGACCAGGGTAATATAATGACAGTAGAGGGTAGACCAGGGTAATATAATGACAGTAGAGGTAGACCAGGGTAATATAATGACAGTAGATGGTAGACCAGGGTAATATAATGACAGTAGAGACCAGGGTAATACAATGACAGTAGAGGTTAGACCAGGGTAATATAATGACAGTAGATGGTAGACCAGGGTAATATAATGACAGTAGAGACCAGGGTAATATAATGACAGTAGAGGTTAGACCAGGGTAATATAATGACAGTAGATGGTAGACCAGGGTAATATAATGACAGTAGATGTAGACCAGGGTAATATAATGACAGTAGATGGTAGACCAGGGTAATATAATGACAGTAGAGACCAGGGTAATATAATGACAGTAGAGGTAGACCAGGGTAATATAATGACAGTAGATGGTAGACCAGGGTAATATAATGACAGTAGATGGTAGACCAGGGTAATATAATGACAGTAGAGGTAGACCAGGGTAATATAATGACAGTAGATGGTAGACCAGGGTAATATAATGACAGTAGATGGTAGACCAGGGTAATATAATGACAGTAGATGGTAGACCAGGGTAATATAATGACAGTAGATGGTAGACCAGGGTAATATAATGACAGTAGATGGTAGACCAGGGTAATATAATGACAGTAGAGACCAGGGTAATACAATGACAGTAGAGGTTAGACCAGGGTAATATAATGACAGTAGATGGTAGACCAGGGTAATATAATGACAGTAGATGGTAGACCAGGGTAATATAATGACAGTAGAGACCAGGGTAATACAATGACAGTAGAGGTTAGACCAGGGTAATATAATGACAGTAGATGGTAGACCAGGGTAATATAATGACAGTAGATGGTAGACCAGGGTAATATAATGACAGTAGATGGTAGACCAGGGTAATATAATGACAGTAGATTGTAGACCAGGGTAATATCATGACAATAGAGGGTAGACCAGGGTAATATAATGACAGTAGATGGTAGACCAGGGTAATATAATGACAGTAGAGACCAGGGTAATACAATGACAGTAGAGGGTAGACCAGGGTAATATAATGACAGTAGATGGTAGACCAGGGTAATATAATGACAGTAGATGGTAGACCAGGGTAATATAATGACAGTAGAGACCAGGGTAATACAATGACAGTAGAGGTTAGACCAGGGTAATATAATGACAGTAGATGGTAGACCAGGGTAATATAATGACAGTAGATGGTAGACCAGGGTAATATAATGACAGTAGAGGGTAGACCAGGGTAATATAATGACAGTAGATGGTAGACCAGGGTAATATAATGACAGTAGATGGTAGACCAGGGTAATATAATGACAGTAGAGACCAGGGTAATACAATGACAGTAGAGGTTAGACCAGGGTAATATAATGACAGTAGATGGTAGACCAGGGTAATATAATGACAGTAGATGGTAGACCAGGGTAATATAATGACAGTAGATGGTAGACCAGGGTAATATAATGACAGTAGAGTGGTAGACCAGGGTAATATAATGACAGTAGATTTAGACCAGGGTAATATAATGACAGTAGATGGTAGACCAGGGTAATATAATGACAGTAGAGACCAGGGTAATATAATGACAGTAGAGGTTAGACCAGGGTAATATAATGACAGTAGATGGTAGACCAGGGTAATATAATGACAGTAGATGGTAGACCAGGGTAATATAATGACAGTAGATGGTAGACCAGGGTAATATGACAGTAGATGGTAGACCAGGGTAATATAATGACAGTAGAGGTAGACCAGGGTAATATAATGACAGTAGATGGTAGACCAGGGTAATATAATGACAGTAGAGACCAGGGTAATATAATGACAGTAGAGGTTAGACCAGGGTAATATAATGACAGTAGATGGTAGACCAGGGTAATATAATGACAGTAGATGGTAGACCAGGGTAATATAATGACAGTAGATGGTAGACCAGGGTAATATAATGACAGTAGAGGTTAGACCAGGGTAATATAATGACAGTAGATGGTAGACCAGGGTAATATAATGACAGTAGAGACCAGGGTAATATAATGACAGTAGAGGTTAGACCAGGGTAATATAATGACAGTAGATGGTAGACCAGGGTAATATAATGACAGTAGATGGTAGACCAGGGTAATATAATGACAGTAGATGGTAGACCAGGGTAATATAATGACAGTAGATGGTAGACCAGGGTAATATAATGACAGTAGAGGGTAGACCAGGGTAATATAATGACAGTAGATGGTAGACCAGGGTAATATAATGACAGTAGAGACCAGGGTAATATAATGACAGTAGAGGGTAGACCAGGGTAATATAATGACAGTAGATGGTAGACCAGGGTAATATAATGACAGTAGATGGTAGACCAGGGTAATATAATGACAGTAGAGACCAGGGTAATATAATGACAGTAGAGGTTAGACCAGGGTAATATAATGACAGTAGATGGTAGACCAGGGTAATATAATGACAGTAGATGGTAGACCAGGGTAATATAATGACAGTAGAGGGTAGACCAGGGTAATATAATGACAGTAGATGGTAGACCAGGGTAATATAATGACAGTAGAGGGGAGACCAGGGTAATATAATGACAGTAGAGACCAGGGTAATAGAATGACAGTAGAGGTTAGACCAGGGTAATATAATGACAGTAGATGGTAGACCAGGGTAATATAATGACAGGAGATTGTAGACCAGGGTAATATAATGACAGTAGATGGTATACCAGGGTAATATAATGACAGTAGAGTGGAGACCAGGGTAATATAATGACAGTAGATTGTAGACCAGGTTAATATAATGACAGTAGATGGTAGACCAGGGTAATATAATGACAGTAGAGACCAGGGTAATACAATGACAGTAGAGGTTAGACCAGGGTAATATAATGACAGTAGATGGTAGACCAGGGTAATATAATGACAGTAGATGGTAGACCAGGGTAATATAATGACAGTAGATGGTAGACCAGGGTAATATGACAGTAGATGGTAGACCAGGGTAATATAATGACAGTAGAGGTTAGACCAGGGTAATATAATGACAGTAGATGGTAGACCAGGGTAATATAATGACAGTAGATGGTAGACCAGGGTAATATAATGACAGTAGATGGTAGACCAGGGTAATATAATGACAGTAGAGTGGTAGACCAGGGTAATATAATGACAGTAGATTGTAGACCAGGGTAATATAATGACAGTAGATGGTAGACCAGGGTAATATAATGACAGTAGAGACCAGGGTAATATAATGACAGTAGAGGTTAGACCAGGGTAATATAATGACAGTAGATGTAGACCAGGGTAATATAATGACAGTAGATGGTAGACCAGGGTAATATAATGACAGTAGATGGTAGACCAGGGTAATATGACAGTAGATGGTAGACCAGGGTAATATAATGACAGTAGATGGTAGACCAGGGTAATATAATGACAGTAGATGGTAGACCAGGGTAATATAATGACAGTAGATGGTAGACCAGGGTAATATAATGACAGTAGAGACCAGGGTAATACAATGACAGTAGAGGTTAGACCAGGGTAATATAATGACAGTAGATGGTAGACCAGGGTAATATAATGACAGTAGATGGTAGACCAGGGTAATATAATGACAGTAGATGGTAGACCAGGGTAATATAATGACAGTAGAGGGTAGACCAGGGTAATATAATGACAGTAGATGGTAGACCAGGGTAATATAATGACAGTAGAGACCAGGGTAATATAATGACAGTAGAGGTTAGACCAGGGTAATATAATGACAGTAGATGGTAGACCAGGGTAATATAATGACAGTAGATGGTAGACCAGGGTAATATAATGACAGTAGATGGTAGACCAGGGTAATATCATGACAGTAGATTGTAGACCAGGGTAATATCATGACAATAGAGGGTAGACCAGGGTAATATAATGACAGTAGATGGTAGACCAGGGTAATATAATGACAGTAGATGGTAGACCAGGGTAATATAATGACAGTAGAGACCAGGGTAATACAATGACAGTAGAGGGTAGACCAGGGTAATATAATGACAGTAGATGGTAGACCAGGGTAATATAATGACAGTAGATGGTATACCAGGGTAATATAATGACAGTAGAGACCAGGGTAATACAATGACAGTAGAGGTTAGACCAGGGTACTATAATGACAGTAGATGGTAGACCAGGGTAATATAATGACAGTAGAGGTAGACCAGGGTAATATAATGACAGTAGATTGTAGACCAGGGTAATATAATGACAGTAGATGGTAGACCAGGGTAATATAATGACAGTAGATGGTAGACCAGGGTAATATAATGACAGTAGATGGTAGACCAGGGTAATATAATGACAGTAGAGACCAGGGTAATATAATGACAGTAGAGGTTAGACCAGGGTAATATAATGACAGTAGAGGGTAGACCAGGGTAATATAATGACAGTAGATGGTAGACCAGGGTAATATAATGACAGTAGATGTAGACCAGGGTAATATAATGACAGTAGATGGTAGACCAGGGTAATATAATGACAGTAGATGGTAGACCAGGGTAATATAATGACAGTAGATGGTAGACCAGGGTAATATAATGACAGTAGATGGTAGACCAGGGTAATATAATGACAGTAGATGGTAGACCAGGGTAATATAATGACAGTAGAGACCAGGGTAATATAATGACAGTAGAGGTAGACCAGGGTAATATAATGACAGTAGATGGTAGACCAGGGTAATATAATGACAGTAGATGGTAGACCAGGGTAATATAATGACAGTAGATGGTAGACCAGGGTAATATAATGACAGTAGAGTGGAGACCAGGGTAATATAATGACAGTAGATGGTAGACCAGGGTAATATAATGACAGTAGATGGTAGACCAGGGTAATATAATGACAGTAGAGACCAGGGTAATAATGACAGTAGAGGTTAGACCAGGGTAATATAATGACAGTAGATGGTAGACCAGGGTAATATAATGACAGTAGATGGTAGACCAGGGTAATATAATGACAGTAGATGGTAGACCAGGGTAATATGACAGTAGATGGTAGACCAGGGTAATATAATGACAGTAGAGGGTAGACCAGGGTAATATAATGACAGTAGATGGTAGACCAGGGTAATATAATGACAGTAGATGGTAGACCAGGGTAATATAATGACAGTAGATGTAGACCAGGGTAATATAATGACAGTAGATGGTAGACCAGGGTAATATAATGACAGTAGATGGTAGACCAGGGTAATATAATGACAGTAGATGGTAGACCAGGGTAATATAATGACAGTAGAGACCAGGGTAATACAATGACAGTAGAGGTAGACCAGGGTACTATAACGACAGTAGATGGTAGACCAGGGTAATATGATGACAGTAGATGGTAGACCAGGGTAATATAATGACAGTAGATGGTAGACCAGGGTAATATAATGACAGTAGAGGTAGACCAGGGTAATATAATGACAGTAGATGGTAGACCAGGGTAATATAATGACAGTAGAGACCAGGGTAATATAATGACAGTAGAGGTTAGACCAGGGTAATATAATGACAGTAGATGGTAGACCAGGGTAATATAATGACAGTAGATGGTAGACCAGGGTAATATAATGACAGTAGAGGGTAGACCAGGGTAATATAATGACAGTAGATGGTAGACCAGGGTAATATAATGACAGTAGATGGTAGACCAGGGTAATATAATGACAGTAGAGACCAGGGTAATATAATGACAGTAGAGGTTAGACCAGGGTAATATAATGACAGTAGATGGTAGACCAGGGTAATATAATGACAGTAGAGGTTAGACCAGGGTAATATAATGACAGTAGATGGTAGACCAGGGTAATATAATGACAGTAGATTGTAGACCAGGGTAATATAATGACAGTAGAGGGTAGACCAGGGTAATATAATGACAGTAGATGGTAGACCAGGGTAATATAATGACAGTAGATGGTAGACCAGGGTAATATAATGACAGTAGAGACCAGGGTAATACAATGACAGTAGAGGGTAGACCAGGGTAATATAATGACAGTAGATGGTAGACCAGGGTAATATAATGACAGTAGATGGTAGACCAGGGTAATATAATGACAGTAGAGACCAGGGTAATACAATGACAGTAGAGGTAGACCAGGGTAATATAATGACAGTAGATGGTAGACCAGGGTAATATAATGACAGTAGAGGTAGACCAGGGTAATATAATGACAGTAGATGTAGACCAGGGTAATATAATGACAGTAGATGGTAGACCAGGGTAATATAATGACAGTAGATGGTAGACCAGGGTAATATAATGACAGTAGATGGTAGACCAGGGTAATATAATGACAGTAGAGACCAGGGTAATATAATGACAGTAGAGGTAGACCAGGGTAATATAATGACAGTAGAGGTAGACCAGGGTAATATAATGACAGTAGAGGTAGACCAGGGTAATATAATGACAGTAGATGGTAGACCAGGGTAATATAATGACAGTAGATGGTAGACCAGGGTAATATGATGACAGTAGATGATAGACCAGGGTAATATAATGACAGTAGAGGGTAGACCAGGGTAATATAATGACAGTAGATGGTAGACCAGGGTAATATAATGACAGTAGGGGGGAGACCAGGGTAATATAATGACAGTAGAGACCAGGGTAATAGAATGACAGTAGAGGTTAGACCAGGGTAATATAATGACAGTAGATGGTAGACCAGGGTAATATAATGACAGTAGATGGTAGACCAGGGTAATATAATGACAGTAGATGGTATACCAGGGTAATATAATGACAGTAGAGTGGAGACCAGGGTAATATAATGACAGTAGATTGTAGACCAGGTTAATATAATGACAATAGAAGGTAGACCAGGGTAATATAATGACAGTAGAGACCAGGGTAATATAATGACAGTAGAGGTAGACCAGGGTAATATAATGACAGTAGATGGTAGACCAGGGTAATATAATGACAGTAGATGGTAGACCAGGGTAATATAATGACAGTAGATGGTAGACCAGGGTAATATGACAGTAGATGGTAGACCAGGGTAATATAATGACAGTAGATGTAGACCAGGGTAATATAATGACAGTAGATGGTAGACCAGGGTAATATAATGACAGTAGATGGTAGACCAGGGTAATATAATGACAGTAGAGACCAGGGTAATATAATGACAGTAGAGGTTAGACCAGGGTAATATAATGACAGTAGAGGGTAGACCAGGGTAATATAATGACAGTAGATGGTAGACCAGGGTAATATAATGACAGTAGATGGTAGACCAGGGTAATATAATGACAGTAGAGGGTAGACCAGGGTAATATAATGACAGTAGATGGTAGACCAGGGTAATATAATGACAGTAGAGACCAGGGTAATATAATGACAGTAGAGGTTAGACCAGGGTAATATAATGACAGTAGATGGTAGACCAGGGTAATATAATGACAGTAGAGGTAGACCAGGGTAATATAATGACAGTAGATGGTAGACCAGGGTAATATAATGACAGTAGATGGTAGACCAGGGTAATATAATGACAGTAGAGGGTAGACCAGGGTAATATAATGACAGTAGATGGTAGACCAGGGTAATATAATGACAGTAGATGGTAGACCAGGGTAATATAATGACAGTAGAGACCAGGGTAATACAATGACAGTAGAGGGTAGACCAGGGTAATATAATGACAGTAGATGGTAGACCGGGTAATATAATGACAGTAGATGGTAGACCAGGGTAATATAATGACAGTAGAGACCAGGGTAATATAATGACAGTAGAGGTAGACCAGGGTAATATAATGACAGTAGATGGTAGACCAGGGTAATATAATGACAGTAGAGGTAGACCAGGGTAATATAATGACAGTAGATTGTAGACCAGGGTAATATAATGACAGTAGATGGTAGACCAGGGTAATATAATGACAGTAGATGGTAGACCAGGGTAATATAATGACAGTAGATGGTAGACCAGGGTAATATAATGACAGTAGAGACCAGGGTAATATAATGACAGTAGAGGTTAGACCAGGGTAATATAATGACAGTAGAGGTAGACCAGGGTAATATAATGACAGTAGAGGTAGACCAGGGTAATATAATGACAGTAGATGGTAGACCAGGGTAATATAATGACAGTAGATGGTAGACCAGGGTAATATAATGACAGTAGATGACCAGGGTAATATAATGACAGTAGAGGGTAGACCAGGGTAATATAATGACAGTAGATGGTAGACCAGGGTAATATAATGACAGTAGATGGTAGACCAGGGTAATATAATGACAGTAGAGACCAGGGTAATAATGACAGTAGAGGTTAGACCAGGGTAATATAATGACAGTAGATGGTAGACCAGGGTAATATAATGACAGTAGATGGTAGACCAGGGTAATATAATGACAGTAGATGGTAGACCAGGGTAATATAATGACAGTAGATGGAGACCAGGGTAATATAATGACAGTAGATGGTAGACCAGGGTAATATAATGACAGTAGAGGTAGACCAGGGTAATATAATGACAGTAGAGACCAGGGTAATACAATGACAGTAGAGGTTAGACCAGGGTAATATAATGACAGTAGATGGTAGACCAGGGTAATATAATGACAGTAGATGGTAGACCAGGGTAATATAATGACAGTAGATGGTAGACCAGGGTAATATGACAGTAGATGGTAGACCAGGGTAATATAATGACAGTAGAGGTAGACCAGGGTAATATAATGACAGTAGATGGTAGACCAGGGTAATATAATGACAGTAGATGGTAGACCAGGGTAATATAATGACAGTAGATGGTAGACCAGGGTAATATAATGACAGTAGATGGTAGACCAGGGTAATATAATGACAGTAGATGGTAGACCAGGGTAATATAATGACAGTAGAGGTAGACCAGGGTAATATAATGACAGTAGAGACCAGGGTAATATAATGACAGTAGAGGTTAGACCAGGGTAATATAATGACAGTAGAGGTAGACCAGGGTAATATAATGACAGTAGATGGTAGACCAGGGTAATATAATGACAGTAGATGGTAGACCAGGGTAATATAATGACAGTAGAGGGTAATAGTAGAGGGTAGACCAGGGTAATATAATGACAGTAGATGGTAGACCAGGGTAATATAATGACAGTAGAGACCAGGGTAATATAATGACAGTAGAGGTTAGACCAGGGTAATATAATGACAGTAGATGGTAGACCAGGGTAATATAATGACAGTAGATGGTAGACCAGGGTAATATAATGACAGTAGATGGTAGACCAGGGTAATATAATGACAGTAGATGGTAGACCAGGGTAATATAATGACAGTAGATGGTAGACCAGGGTAATATAATGACAGTAGATGTAGACCAGGGTAATATAATGACAGTAGATGGTAGACCAGGGTAATATAATGACAGTAGATGGTAGACCAGGGTAATATAATGACAGTAGATGGTAGACCAGGGTAATATAATGACAGTAGAGACCAGGGTAATATAATGACAGTAGAGGTAGACCAGGGTAATATAATGACAGTAGAGGTAGACCAGGGTAATATAATGACAGTAGATGGTAGACCAGGGTAATATAATGACAGTAGATGGTAGACCAGGGTAATATAATGACAGTAGATGGTAGACCAGGGTAATATAATGACAGTAGAGGTAGACCAGGGTAATATAATGACAGTAGATGGTAGACCAGGGTAATATAATGACAGTAGATGGTAGACCAGGGTAATATAATGACAGTAGGGGTAGACCAGGGTAATATAATGACAGTAGAGAGACCAGGGTAATATAATGACAGTAGATGGTAGACCAGGGTAATATAATGACAGTAGATGGTAGACCAGGGTAATATAATGACAGTAGATGTAGACCAGGGTAATATAATGACAGTAGATGGTAGACCAGGGTAATATAATGACAGTAGATGGAGACCAGGGTAATATAATGACAGTAGATGGTAGACCAGGGTAATATAATGACAGTAGATGGTAGACCAGGGTAATATAATGACAGTAGAGAGACCAGGGTAATATAATGACAGTAGAGGTTAGACCAGGGTAATATAATGACAGTAGATGGTAGACCAGGGTAATATAATGACAGTAGATGGTAGACCAGGGTAATATAATGACAGTAGAGGTAGACCAGGGTAATATGACAGTAGATGGTAGACCAGGGTAATATAATGACAGTAGAGGTAGACCAGGGTAATATAATGACAGTAGATTGTAGACCAGGGTAATATAATGACAGTAGATTGTAGACCAGGGTAATATAATGACAGTAGATGGTAGACCAGGGTAATATAATGACAGTAGATGGTAGACCAGGGTAATATAATGACAGTAGATGGTAGACCAGGGTAATATAATGACAGTAGAGGGTAGACCAGGGTAATATAATGACAGTAGATGGTAGACCAGGGTAATATAATGACAGTAGATGGTAGACCAGGGTAATATAATGACAGTAGAGACCAGGGTAATACAATGACAGTAGAGGTTAGACCAGGGTAATATAATGACAGTAGATGGTAGACCAGGGTAATATAATGACAGTAGAGGTAGACCAGGGTAATATAATGACAGTAGATGGTAGACCAGGGTAATATAATGACAGTAGATGGTAGACCAGGGTAATATAATGACAGTAGAGGGTAGACCAGGGTAATATAATGACAGTAGAGGTAGACAGGGTAATATAATGACAGTAGATGGTAGACCAGGGTAATATAATGACAGTAGAGACCAGGGTAATATAATGACAGTAGAGGTAGACCAGGGTAATATAATGACAGTAGAGACCAGGGTAATACAATGACAGTAGAGGTAGACCAGGGTAATATAATGACAGTAGATGGTAGACCAGGGTAATATAATGACAGTAGATGGTAGACCAGGGTAATATAATGACAGTAGATGGTAGACCAGGGTAATATAATGACAGTAGATGGTAGACCAGGGTAATATAATGACAGTAGAGACCAGGGTAATATAATGACAGTAGAGGTAGACCAGGGTAATATAATGACAGTAGAGGGTAGACCAGGGTAATATAATGACAGTAGATGGTAGACCAGGGTAATATAATGACAGTAGATGGTAGACCAGGGTAATATAATGACAGTAGAGACCAGGGTAATATAATGACAGTAGAGGTAGACCAGGGTAATATAATGACAGTAGATGGTAGACCAGGGTAATATAATGACAGTAGAGGTAGACCAGGGTAATATAATGACAGTAGATGGTAGACCAGGGTAATATAATGACAGTAGATGGTAGACCAGGGTAATATAATGACAGTAGATGGTAGACCAGGGTAATATAATGACAGTAGAGACCAGGGTAATATAATGACAGTAGAGGTAGACCAGGGTAATATAATGACAGTAGAGACCAGGGTAATATAATGACAGTAGAGGGTAGACCAGGGTAATATAATGACAGTAGATGGTAGACCAGGGTAATATAATGACAGTAGAGGTAGACCAGGGTAATATAATGACAGTAGATGGTAGACCAGGGTAATATAATGACAGTAGATGGTAGACCAGGGTAATATAATGACAGTAGAGGTAGACCAGGGTAATATAATGACAGTAGATGGTAGACCAGGGTAATATAATGACAGTAGATGGTAGACCAGGGTAATATAATGACAGTAGAGACCAGGGTAATATAATGACAGTAGATGGTAGACCAGGGTAATATAATGACAGTAGATGTAGACCAGGGTAATATAATGACAGTAGAGGTAGACCAGGGTAATATAATGACAGTAGATGGTAGACCAGGGTAATATAATGACAGTAGAGGTAGACCAGGGTAATATAATGACAGTAGATGGTAGACCAGGGTAATATAATGACAGTAGATGTAGACCAGGGTAATATAATGACAGTAGATGTAGACCAGGGTAATATAATGACAGTAGATGGTAGACCAGGGTAATATAATGACAGTAGATGGTAGACCAGGGTAATATAATGACAGTAGATGGTAGACCAGGGTAATATAATGACAGTAGAGGTAGACCAGGGTAATAAATGACAGTAGATGGTAGACCAGGGTAATATAATGACAGTAGAGGGTAGACCAGGGTAATATAATGACAGTAGATGGTAGACCAGGGTAATATAATGACAGTAGATGGTAGACCAGGGTAATATAATGACAGTAGATGGTAGACCAGGGTAATATAATGACAGTAGATGGTAGACCAGGGTAATATAATGACAGTAGAGGTAGACCAGGGTAATATAATGACAGTAGATGGTAGACCAGGGTAATATAATGACAGTAGATGGTAGACCAGGGTAATATAATGACAGTAGATGTAGACCAGGGTAATATAATGACAGTAGATGGTAGACCAGGGTAATATAATGACAGTAGATGGTAGACCAGGGTAATATAATGACAGTAGATGGTAGACCAGGGTAATATAATGACAGTAGAGACCAGGGTAATATAATGACAGTAGAGGTAGACCAGGGTAATATAATGACAGTAGAGGTAGACCAGGGTAATATAATGACAGTAGAGGTAGACCAGGGTAATATAATGACAGTAGATGGTAGACCAGGGTAATATAATGACAGTAGAGGTAGACCAGGGTAATATAATGACAGTAGATGGTAGACCAGGGTAATATAATGACAGTAGATGGTAGACCAGGGTAATATAATGACAGTAGAGACCAGGGTAATATAATGACAGTAGAGGTAGACCAGGGTAATATAATGACAGTAGATGGTAGACCAGGGTAATATAATGACAGTAGATGGTAGACCAGGGTAATATAATGACAGTAGAGGTAGACCAGGGTAATATAATGACAGTAGATGGTAGACCAGGGTAATATAATGACAGTAGAGGTAGACCAGGGTAATATAATGACAGTAGATGGTAGACCAGGGTAATATAATGACAGTAGATGGTAGACCAGGGTAATATAATGACAGTAGATGTAGACCAGGGTAATATAATGACAGTAGATGGTAGACCAGGGTAATATAATGACAGTAGATGGTAGACCAGGGTAATATAATGACAGTAGAGGTAGACCAGGGTAATATAATGACAGTAGATGGTAGACCAGGGTAATATAATGACAGTAGATGGTAGACCAGGGTAATATAATGACAGTAGATGGTAGACCAGGGTAATATAATGACAGTAGAGAGACCAGGGTAATATAATGACAGTAGATGGTAGACCAGGGTAATATAATGACAGTAGATGGTAGACCAGGGTAATATAATGACAGTAGATGGTAGACCAGGGTAATATAATGACAGTAGATTGTAGACCAGGGTAATATAATGACAGTAGATGGTAGACCAGGGTAATATAATGACAGTAGATGGTAGACCAGGGTAATATAATGACAGTAGATGGTAGACCAGGGTAATATAATGACAGTAGAGACCAGGGTAATACAATGACAGTAGAGGTTAGACCAGGGTAATATAATGACAGTAGAGGTAGACCAGGGTAATATAATGACAGTAGATGGTAGACCAGGGTAATATAATGACAGTAGATGGTAGACCAGGGTAATATAATGACAGTAGATGGTAGACCAGGGTAATATAATGACAGTAGATGGTAGACCAGGGTAATATAATGACAGTAGATGGTAGACCAGGGTAATATAATGACAGTAGAGGTAGACCAGGGTAATATAATGACAGTAGATGGTAGACCAGGGTAATATAATGACAGTAGATGGTAGACCAGGGTAATATAATGACAGTAGAGGTAGACCAGGGTAATATAATGACAGTAGAGGTAGACCAGGGTAATATAATGACAGTAGAGGTAGACCAGGGTAATATAATGACAGTAGAGGTAGACCAGGGTAATATAATGACAGTAGAGGTTAGACCAGGGTAATATAATGACAGTAGATGGTAGACCAGGGTAATATAATGACAGTAGATGGTAGACCAGGGTAATATAATGACAGTAGATGGTAGACCAGGGTAATATAATGACAGTAGATGGTAGACCAGGGTAATATAATGACAGTAGAGACCAGGGTAATATAATGACAGTAGAGGGTAGACCAGGGTAATATAATGACAGTAGAGACCAGGGTAATATAATGACAGTAGAGGTAGACCAGGGTAATATAATGACAGTAGATGGTAGACCAGGGTAATATAATGACAGTAGAGGTAGACCAGGGTAATATAATGACAGTAGATGGTAGACCAGGGTAATATAATGACAGTAGATTGTAGACCAGGGTAATATAATGACAGTAGATGGTAGACCAGGGTAATATAATGACAGTAGATGGTAGACCAGGGTAATATAATGACAGTAGATGGTAGACCAGGGTAATATAATGACAGTAGAGACCAGGGTAATACAATGACAGTAGAGGTTAGACCAGGGTAATATAATGACAGTAGATGGTAGACCAGGGTAATATAATGACAGTAGATGGTAGACCAGGGTAATATAATGACAGTAGATGGTAGACCAGGGTAATATAATGACAGTAGATTGTAGACCAGGGTAATATAATGACAGTAGATGGTAGACCAGGGTAATATAATGACAGTAGATGGTAGACCAGGGTAATATAATGACAGTAGATGGTAGACCAGGGTAATATAATGACAGTAGAGACCAGGGTAATACAATGACAGTAGAGGGTAGACCAGGGTAATATAATGACAGTA
This sequence comes from Oncorhynchus kisutch, assembly GCF_002021735.2. Lineage (NCBI taxonomy): Eukaryota > Metazoa > Chordata > Actinopteri > Salmoniformes > Salmonidae > Oncorhynchus > Oncorhynchus kisutch. Next base: position 25,192 of record NW_022263677.1, read on the forward strand.
GATGGTAGACCGGGTAATATAATGACAGTAGATGGTATACCAGGGTAATATAATGACAGTAGAGACCAGGGTAATACAATGACAGTAGAGGTAGACCAGGGTAATATAATGACAGTAGATGGTAGACCAGGGTAATATAATGACAGTAGAGGTAGACCAGGGTAATATAATGACAGTAGATTGTAGACCAGGGTAATATAATGACAGTAGATGGTAGACCAGGGTAATATAATGACAGTAGATGGTAGACCAGGGTAATATAATGACAGTAGATGGTAGACCAGGGTAATATAATGACAGTAGAGACCAGGGTAATGCAATGACAGTAGAGGTTAGACCAGGGTAATATAATGACAGTATAGGGTAGACCATGGTAATATAATGACAGTAGATGGTAGACCAGGGTAATATAATGACAGTAGATGGTAGACCAGGGTAATATAATGACAGTAGAGGGTAGACCAGGGTAATATAATGACAGTAGAAGGTAGACCAGGGTAATATAATGACAGTAGAGACCAGGGTAATATAATGACAGTAGAGGTTAGACCAGGGTAATATAATGACAGTAGATGGTAGACCAGGGTAATATAATGACAGTAGATGGTAGACCAGGGTAATATAATGACAGTAGAGGGTAGACCAGGGTAATATAATGACAGTAGATGGTAGACCAGGGTAATATAATGACAGTAGATGGTAGACCAGGGTAATATAATGACAGTAGAGACCAGGGTAATATAATGACAGTAGAGGTAGACCAGGGTAATATAATGACAGTAGAGGTAGACCAGGGTAATATAATGACAGTAGATGGTAGACCAGGGTAATATAATGACAGTAGATTGTAGACCAGGGTAATATAATGACAGTAGAGGGTAGACCAGGGTAATATAATGACAGTAGATGGTAGACCAGGGTAATATAATGACAGTAGATGGTAGACCAGGGTAATATAATGACAGTAGAGACCAGGGTAATACAATGACAGTAGAGGTTAGACCAGGGTAATATAATGACAGTAGATGGTAGACCAGGGTAATATAATGACAGTAGAGGTTAGACCAGGGTAATATAATGACAGTAGATTGTAGACCAGGGTAATATAATGACAGTAGATTGTAGACCAGGGTAATATAATGACAGTAGATGGTAGACCAGGGTAATATAATGACAGGAGATGGTAGACCAGGGTAATATAATGACAGTAGAGACCAGGGTAATATAATGACAGTAGAGGTAGACCAGGGTAATATAATGACAGTAGAGACCAGGGTAATATAATGACAGTAGAGGGTAGACCAGGGTAATATAATGACAGTAGATGGTAGACCAGGGTAATATAATGACAGTAGATGGTAGACCAGGGTAATATAATGACAGTAGATGGTAGACCAGGGTAATATAATGACAGTAGATGGTAGACCAGGGTAATATAATGACAGTAGAGACCAGGGTAATACAATGACAGTAGAGGGTAGACCAGGGTAATATAATGACAGTAGATGGTAGACCAGGGTAATATAATGACAGTAGATGGTAGACCAGGGTAATATAATGACAGTAGAGACCAGGGTAATACAATGACAGTAGAGGTTAGACCAGGGTAATATAATGACAGTAGATGGTAGACCAGGGTAATATGATGACAGTAGAGGTTAGACCAGGGTAATGTAATGACAGTAGATGGTAGACCAGGGTAATATAATGACAGTAGATTGTAGACCAGGGTAATATAATGACAGTAGAGGGTAGACCAGGGTAATATAATGACAGTAGATGGTAGACCAGGGTAATATAATGACAGTAGATGGTAGACCAGGGTAATATAATGACAGTAGAGACCAGGGTAATACAATGACAGTAGAGGGTAGACCAGGGTAATATAATGACAGTAGATGGTAGACCGGGTAATATAATGACAGTAGATGGTATACCAGGGTAATATAATGACAGTAGAGACCAGGGTAATACAATGACAGTAGAGGTTAGACCAGGGTACTATAACGACAGTAGATGGTAGACCAGGGTAATATGATGACAGTAGAGGTTAGACCAGGGTAATATAATGACAGTAGATTGTAGACCAGGGTAATATAATGACAGTAGATGGTAGACCAGGGTAATATAATGACAGTAGATGGTAGACCAGGGTAATATAATGACAGTAGAAGGTAGACCAGGGTAATATAATGACAGTAGAGACCAGGGTAATACAATGACAGTAGAGGTTAGACCAGGGTAATATAATGACAGTAGAGGGTAGACCAGGGTAATATAATGACAGTAGATGGTAGACCAGGGTAATATAATGACAGTAGATGGTAGACCAGGGTAATATAATGACAGTAGAGGGTAGACCAGGGTAATATAATGACAGTAGAGACCAGGGTAATATAATGACAGTAGAGACCAGGGTAATACAATGACAGTAGAGGTTAGACCAGGGTAAGATAATGACAGTAGATGGTAGACCAGGGTAATATAATGACAGTAGATGGTAGACCAGGGTAATATAATGACAGTAGAGGGTAGACCAGGGTAATATAATGACAGTAGATGGTAGACCAGGTAATGTAATGACAGTAGATGGTATACCAGGGTAATATAATGACAGTAGAGACCAGGGTAATACAATGACAGTAGAGGTTAGACCAGGGTAATATAATGACAGTAGATGGTAGACCAGGGTAATATAATGACAGTAGAGGTAGACCAGGGTAATATAATGACAGTAGATGGTAGACCAGGGTAATATAATGACAGTAGATGGTAGACCAGGGTAATATAATGACAGTAGAGGTAGACCAGGGTAATATAATGACAGTAGATGGTAGACCAGGGTAATATAATGACAGTAGATGGTAGACCAGGGTAATATAATGACAGTAGAGACCAGGGTAATACAATGACAGTAGAGGTAGACCAGGGTAATATAATGACAGTAGATGGTAGACCAGGGTAATATAATGACAGTAGAGGTAGACCAGGGTAATATAATGACAGTAGATGGTAGACCAGGGTAATATAATGACAGTAGAGGGTAGACCAGGGTAATATAATGACAGTAGATGGTAGACCAGGGTAATATAATGACAGTAGATGGTAGACCAGGGTAATATAATGACAGTAGAGACCAGGGTAATATAATGACAGTAGAGGTTAGACCAGGGTAATATAATGACAGTAGAGACCAGGGTAATATAATGACAGTAGAGGGTAGACCAGGGTAATATAATGACAGTAGATGGTAGACCAGGGTAATATAATGACAGTAGATGGTAGACCAGGGTAATATAATGACAGTAGATGGTAGACCAGGGTAATATAATGACAGTAGATGGTAGACCAGGGTAATATAATGACAGTAGAGACCAGGGTAATATAATGACAGTAGAGGGTAGACCAGGGTAATATAATGACAGTAGATGGTAGACCAGGGTAATATAATGACAGTAGATGGTAGACCAGGGTAATATAATGACAGTAGAGACCAGGGTAATACAATGACAGTAGAGGTTAGACCAGGGTAATATAATGACAGTAGATGGTAGACCAGGGTAATATAATGACAGTAGATGGTAGACCAGGGTAATATAATGACAGTAGATGGTAGACCAGGGTAATATAATGACAGTAGATGGTAGACCAGGGTAATATAATGACAGTAGATGGTAGACCAGGGTAATATAATGACAGTAGATGGTAGACCAGGGTAATATAATGACAGTAGAGACCAGGGTAATATAATGACAGTAGAGGTAGACCAGGGTAATATAATGACAGTAGAGACCAGGGTAATATAATGACAGTAGAGGTTAGACCAGGGTACTATAACGACAGTAGATGGTAGACCAGGGTAATATAATGACAGTAGAGGTAGACCAGGGTAATGTAATGACAGTAGATGGTAGACCAGGGTAATATCATGACAGTAGATTGTAGACCAGGGTAATATCATGTCAGTAGAGGGTAGACCAGGGTAATATAATGACAGTAGATGGTAGACCAGGGTAATATAATGACAGTAGATGGTAGACCAGGGTAATATAATGACAGTAGAGACCAGGGTAATATAATGACAGTAGAGGGTAGACCAGGGTAATATAATGACAGTAGATGGTAGACCAGGGTAATATAATGACAGTAGATGGTAGACCAGGGTAATATAATGACAGTAGAGACCAGGGTAATATAATGACAGTAGAGGTTAGACCAGGGTAATATAATGACAGTAGATGGTAGACCAGGGTAATATAATGACAGTAGAGGTTAGACCAGGGTAATATAATGACAGTAGATGGTAGACCAGGGTAATATAATGACAGTAGATGGTAGACCAGGGTAATATAATGACAGTAGATGGTAGACCAGGGTAATATAATGACAGTAGATGGTAGACCAGGGTAATATAATGACAGTAGAGACCAGGGTAATACAATGACAGTAGAGGTTAGACCAGGGTAATATAATGACAGTAGAGACCAGGGTAATACAATGACAGTAGAGGGTAGACCAGGGTAATATAATGACAGTAGATGGTAGACCAGGGTAATATAATGACAGTAGATGGTAGACCAGGGTAATATAATGACAGTAGATGGTAGACCAGGGTAATATAATGACAGTAGATGGTAGACCAGGGTAATATAATGACAGTAGAGACCAGGGTAATACAATGACAGTAGAGGGTAGACCAGGGTAATATAATGACAGTAGATGGTAGACCGGGTAATATAATGACAGTAGATGGTATACCAGGGTAATATAATGACAGTAGAGACCAGGGTAATATAATGACAGTAGAGGTTAGACCAGGGTAATATAATGACAGTAGATGGTAGACCAGGGTAATATAATGACAGTAGAGGTTAGACCAGGGTAATATAATGACAGTAGATGTAGACCAGGGTAATATAATGACAGTAGATTGTAGACCAGGGTAATATAATGACAGTAGATGGTAGACCAGGGTAATATAATGACAGTAGATGGTAGACCAGGGTAATATAATGACAGTAGAGACTAGGGTAATATAATGACAGTGAGGTTACCAGGGTAATATAATGACAGTAGAGACCAGGGTAATACAATGACAGTAGAGGTTAGACCAGGGTACTATAACGACAGTAGATGGTAGACCAGGGTAATATAATGACAGTAGAGGTTAGACCAGGGTAATATAATGACAGTAGATGGTAGACCAGGGTAATATAATGACAGTAGATGGTAGACCAGGGTAATATAATGACAGTAGATGGTAGACCAGGGTAATATAATGACAGTAGATGGTAGACCAGGGTAATATAATGACAGTAGATGGTAGACCAGGGTAATATAATGACAGTAGATGGTAGACCAGGGTAATATAATGACAGTAGATGGTAGACCAGGGTAATATAATGACAGTAGAGACCAGGGTAATACAATGACAGTAGAGGTAGACCAGGGTAATATAATGACAGTAGATGGTAGACCAGGGTAATATAATGACAGTAGAGACCAGGGTAATATAATGACAGTAGAGGTTAGACCAGGGTAATATAATGACAGTAGATGGTAGACCAGGGTAATATAATGACAGTAGAGACCAGGGTAATATAATGACAGTAGAGGTAGACCAGGGTAATATAATGACAGTAGAGGTAGACCAGGGTAATATAATGACAGTAGATGGTAGACCAGGGTAATATAATGACAGTAGATGGTAGACCAGGGTAATATAATGACAGTAGAGTGGAGACCAGGGTAATATAATGACAGTAGATGGTAGACCAGGGTAATATAATGACAGTAGAAGGTAGACCAGGGTAATATAATGACAGTAGAGACCAGGGTAATATAATGACAGTAGAGGTTAGACCAGGGTAATATAATGACAGTAGATGGTAGACCAGGGTAATATAATGACAGTAGATGGTAGACCAGGGTAATATAATGACAGTAGATGGTAGACCAGGGTAATATGACAGTAGATGGTAGACCAGGGTAATATAATGACAGTAGAGGTAGACCAGGGTAATATAATGACAGTAGATGGTAGACCAGGGTAATATAATGACAGTAGATTGTAGACCAGGGTAATATAATGACAGTAGATGGTAGACCAGGGTAATATAATGACAGTAGATGGTAGACCAGGGTAATATAATGACAGTAGATGGTAGACCAGGGTAATATAATGACAGTAGAGACCAGGGTAATATAATGACAGTAGATGGTAGACCAGGGTAATATAATGACAGTAGAGGGTAGACCAGGGTAATATAATGACAGTAGAGTTAGACCAGGGTAATATAATGACAGTAGATTGTAGACCAGGGTAATATAATGACAGTAGATGGTAGACCAGGGTAATATAATGACAGTAGATGGTAGACCAGGGTAATATAATGACAGTAGATGGTAGACCAGGGTAATATAATGACAGTAGATGGTAGACCAGGGTAATATAATGACAGTAGAGACCAGGGTAATATAATGACAGTAGATGGTAGACCAGGGTAATATAATGACAGTAGAGGGTAGACCAGGGTAATATAATGACAGTAGAGACCAGGGTAATATAATGACAGTAGAGGGTAGACCAGGGTAATATAATGACAGTAGATGGTAGACCAGGGTAATATAATGACAGTAGATGGTATACCAGGGTAATATAATGACAGTAGAGACCAGGGTAATACAATGACAGTAGAGGTTAGACCAGGGTACTATAACGACAGTAGATGGTAGACCAGGGTAATATGATGACAGTAGAGGTTAGACCAGGGTAATATAATGACAGTAGATTGTAGACCAGGGTAATATAATGACAGTAGATTGTAGACCAGGGTAATATAATGACAGTAGATGGTAGACCAGGGTAATATAATGACAGGAGATGGTAGACCAGGGTAATATAATGACAGTAGAGACTAGGGTAAAACAATGACAGTTGAGGTTAGACCAGGGTAATATAATGACAGTAGAGACCAGGGTAATACAATGACAGTAGAGGGTAGACCAGGGTAATATAATGACAGTAGATGGTAGACCAGGGTAATATAATGACAGTAGATGGTAGACCAGGGTAATATAATGACAGTAGATGGTAGACCAGGGTAATATAATGACAGTAGAGACCAGGGTAATATAATGACAGTAGAGGTTAGACCAGGGTAATATAATGACAGTAGAGACCAGGGTAATACAATGACAGTAGAGGTTAGACCAGGGTAATATAATGACAGTAGATGGTAGACCAGGGTAATATAATGACAGTAGAGGTAGACCAGGGTAATATAATGACAGTAGATGGTAGACCAGGGTAATATAATGACAGTAGATGGTAGACCAGGGTAATATAATGACAGTAGATGGTAGACCAGGGTAATATAATGACAGTAGATGGTAGACCAGGGTAATATAATGACAGTAGATGGTAGACCAGGGTAATATAATGACAGTAGATGGTAGACCAGGGTAATATAATGACAGTAGATGGTAGACCAGGGTAATATAATGACAGTAGAGACCAGGGTAATACAATGACAGTAGAGGTTAGACCAGGGTAATATAATGACAGTAGATGGTAGACCAGGGTAATATAATGACAGTAGAGACCAGGGTAATATAATGACAGTAGACCAGGGTAATATAATGACAGTAGGGTAATATAATGACAGTAGATGGTAGACCAGGGTAATATAATGACAGTAGAGACCAGGGTAATATAATGACAGTAGAGGTTAGACCAGGGTAATATAATGACAGTAGAGGGTAGACCATGGTAATATAATGACAGTAGATGGTAGACCAGGGTAATATAATGACAGTAGATGGTATACCAGGGTAATATAATGACAGTAGAGTGGAGACCAGGGTAATATAATGACAGTAGATTGTAGACCAGGTTAATATAATGACAGTAGATGTAGACCAGGGTAATATAATGACAGTAGAGACCAGGGTAATACAATGACAGTAGAGGTTAGACCAGGGTAATATAATGACAGTAGATGGTAGACCAGGGTAATATAATGACAGTAGATGGTAGACCAGGGTAATATAATGACAGTAGATGGTAGACCAGGGTAATATGACAGTAGATGGTAGACCAGGGTAATATAATGACAGTAGAGGTAGACCAGGGTAATATAATGACAGTAGATGGTAGACCAGGGTAATATAATGACAGTAGATGTAGACCAGGGTAATATAATGACAGTAGATGGTAGACCAGGGTAATATAATGACAGTAGATGGTAGACCAGGGTAATATAATGACAGTAGATGGTAGACCAGGGTAATATAATGACAGTAGAGACCAGGGTAATATAATGACAGTAGATGGTAGACCAGGGTAATATAATGACAGTAGAGGGTAGACCAGGGTAATATAATGACAGTAGATGGTAGACCAGGGTAATATAATGACAGTAGAGGGTAGACCAGGGGAGACCAGGGTAATATAATGACAGTAGATGGTAGACCAGGGTAATATAATGACAGTAGAGGGTAGACCAGGGTAATATAATGACAGTAGATGGTAGACCAGGGTAATATAATGACAGTAGATGGTAGACCAGGGTAATATAATGACAGTAGAGACCAGGGTAATATAATGACAGTAGAGACCAGGGTAATATAATGACAGTAGAGGTAGACCAGGGTAATATAATGACAGTAGATGGTAGACCAGGGTAATATAATGACAGTAGATGGTAGACCAGGGTAATATAATGACAGTAGATGGTAGACCAGGGTAATATGACAGTAGATGGTAGACCAGGGTAATATAATGACAGTAGAGGTAGACCAGGGTAATATAATGACAGTAGATGGTAGACCAGGGTAATATAATGACAGTAGATGGTAGACCAGGGTAATATAATGACAGTAGATGGTAGACCAGGGTAATATAATGACAGTAGATGGTAGACCAGGGTAATATAATGACAGTAGATGGTAGACCAGGGTAATATAATGACAGTAGAGACCAGGGTAATATAATGACAGTAGATGGTAGACCAGGGTAATATAATGACAGTAGAGGGTAGACCAGGGTAATATAATGACAGTAGATGGTAGACCAGGGTAATATAATGACAGTAGAGGGTAGACCAGGGGAGACCAGGGTAATATAATGACAGTAGATGGTAGACCAGGGTAATATAATGACAGTAGATGGTAGACCAGGGTAATATAATGACAGTAGAGGGTAGACCAGGGTAATATAATGACAGTAGATGGTAGACCAGGGTAATATAATGACAGTAGATGGTAGACCAGGGTAATATAATGACAGTAGAGACCAGGGTAATACAATGACAGTAGAGGTTAGACCAGGGTAATATAATGACAGTAGATGGTAGACCAGGGTAATATAATGACAGTAGATGATAGACCAGGGTAATATAATGACAGTAGAGTGGAGACCAGGGTAATATAATGACAGTAGATGGTAGACCAGGGTAATATAATGACAGTAGATGGTAGACCAGGGTAATATAATGACAGTAGATGGTAGACCAGGGTAATATAATGACAGTAGAGGGTAGACCAGGGTAATATAATGACAGTAGATGGTAGACCAGGGTAATATAATGACAGTAGAGACCAGGGTAATACAATGACAGTAGAGGTTAGACCAGGGTAATATAATGACAGTAGATGGTAGACCAGGGTAATATAATGACAGTAGATGGTAGACCAGGGTAATATAATGACAGTAGAGGGTAGACCAGGGTAATATAATGACAGTAGAGACCAGGGTAATATAATGACAGTAGAGGTAGACCAGGGTAATATAATGACAGTAGATGGTAGACCAGGGTAATATAATGACAGTAGATGGTAGACCAGGGTAATATAATGACAGTAGAGTAGACCAGGGTAACATAATGACAGTAGATTGTAGACCAGGGTAATATAATGACAGTAGATGGTAGACCAGGGTAATATAATGACAGTAGATGGTAGACCAGGGTAATATAATGACAGTAGAGGGTAGACCAGGGTAATATAATGACAGTAGATGGTAGACCAGGGTAATATAATGACAGTAGAGACCAGGGTAATATAATGACAGTAGAGGTTAGACCAGGGTAATATAATGACAGTAGATGGTAGACCAGGGTAATATAATGACAGTAGATGGTAGACCAGGGTAATATAATGACAGTAGAGGGTAGACCAGGGTAATATAATGACAGTAGAGACCAGGGTAATATAATGACAGTAGAGGGTAGACCAGGGTAATATAATGACAGTAGATGGTAGACCAGGGTAATATAATGACAGTAGAGGTAGACCAGGGTAATATAATGACAGTAGATGGTAGACCAGGGTAATATAATGACAGTAGATTAGACCAGGGTAATATAATGACAGTAGAGGGTAGACCAGGGTAATATAATGACAGTAGATGGTAGACCAGGGTAATATAATGACAGTAGATGGTAGACCAGGGTAATATAATGACAGTAGAGACCAGGGTAATATAATGACAGTAGAGGGTAGACCAGGGTAATATAATGACAGTAGATGGTAGACCAGGGTAATATAATGACAGTAGATGGTAGACCAGGGTAATATAATGACAGTAGAGACCAGGGTAATACAATGACAGTAGAGGTTAGACCAGGGTAATATAATGACAGTAGATGGTAGACCAGGGTAATATGATGACAGTAGAGGTAGACCAGGGTAATATAATGACAGTAGATTGTAGACCAGGGTAATATAATGACAGTAGATTGTAGACCAGGGTAATATAATGACAGTAGATGGTAGACCAGGGTAATATAATGACAGGAGATGGTAGACCAGGGTAATATAATGACAGTAGAGACTAGGGTAAAACAATGACAGTTGAGGTTAGACCAGGGTAATATAATGACAGTAGAGACCAGGGTAATACAATGACAGTAGAGGGTAGACCAGGGTAATATAATGACAGTAGATGGTAGACCAGGGTAATATAATGACAGTAGATGGTAGACCAGGGTAATATAATGACAGTAGATGGTAGACCAGGGTAATATAATGACAGGAGATGGTAGACCAGGGTAATATAATGACAGTAGAGACCAGGGTAATATAATGACAGTAGAGGGTAGACCAGGGTAATATAATGACAGTAGATGGTAGACCAGGGTAATATAATGACAGTAGATGGTAGACCAGGGTAATATAATGACAGTAGAGACCAGGGTAATATAATGACAGTAGAGGTTAGACCAGGGTAATATAATGACAGTAGATGGTAGACCAGGGTAATATAATGACAGTAGAGGTTAGACCAGGGTAATATAATGACAGTAGATGGTAGACCAGGGTAATATAATGACAGTAGATTGTAGACCAGGGTAATATAATGACAGTAGATGGTAGACCAGGGTAATATAATGACAGTAGATGGTAGACCAGGGTAATATAATGACAGTAGAGACCAGGGTAATATAATGACAGTAGAGGTAGACCAGGGTAATATAATGACAGTAGAGACCAGGGTAATATAATGACAGTAGAGGTTAGACCAGGGTAATATAATGACAGTAGATGGTAGACCAGGGTAATATAATGACAGTAGAGGTAGACCAGGGTAATATAATGACAGTAGATTGTAGACCAGGGTAATATAATGACAGTAGATTGTAGACCAGGGTAATATAATGACAGTAGATGGTAGACCAGGGTAATATAATGACAGGAGATGGTAGACCAGGGTAATACAATAACAGTAGATGGTAGACCAGGGTAATATTATGACAGTAGATGGTAGACCAGGGTAATATAATGACAGTAGATGGTAGACCAGGGTAATATAATGACAGTAGAGACTAGGGTAAAACAATGAGAGTAGAGGTTAGACCAGGGTAATATAATGACAGTAGATGGTAGACCAGGGTAATATAATGACAGTAGAGACTAGGGTAAAACAATGAGAGTAGAGGTTAGACCAGGGTAATATAATGACAGTAGATGGTAGACCAGGGTAATATAATGACAGTAGAGACCAGGGTAATACAATGACAGTAGAGGTTAGACCAGGGTAATATAATGACAGTAGAGGGTAGACCAGGGTAATATAATGACAGTAGATGGTAGACCAGGGTAATATAATGACAGTAGATGGTAGACCAGGGTAATATAATGACAGTAGAGTGGAGACCAGGGTAATATAATGACAGTAGATTGTAGACCAGGTTAATATAATGACAATAGAAGGTAGACCAGGGTAATATAATGACAGTAGAGACCAGGGTAATATAATGACAGTAGAGGTAGACCAGGGTAATATAATGACAGTAGATGGTAGACCAGGGTAATATAATGACAGTAGATGGTAGACCAGGGTAATATAATGACAGTAGATGGTAGACCAGGGTAATATGACAGTAGATGGTAGACCAGGGTAATATAATGACAGTAGAGGTTAGACCAGGGTAATATAATGACAGTAGATTGTAGACCAGGGTAATATAATGACAGTAGATTGTAGACCAGGGTAATATAATGACAGTAGATGGTAGACCAGGGTAATATAATGACAGTAGATGGTAGACCAGGGTAATATAATGACAGTAGAAGGTAGACCAGGGTAATATAATGACAGTAGAGACCAGGGTAATGTAATGACAGTAGATGATAGACCAGGATAATATAATGACAGTAGAGGGTAGACCAGGGTAATATAATGACCGTAGATGGTAGACCAGGGTAATATAATGACAGTAGAGGGGAGACCAGGGGAGATTAGGGTAATATAATGACAGTAGATGGTAGACCAGGGTAATATAATGACAGTAGATTGTAGACCAGGGTAATATAATGTCAATAGAGGGTAGACCAGGGTAATATAATGACAGTAGATGGTAGACCAGGGTAATATAATGATAGTAGATGGTAGACCAGGGTAATATAATGACAGTAGAGACTAGGGTAATAAAATGACAGTAGAGACCAGGGTAATACAATGACAGTAGAGGTTAGACCAGGGTAAGATAATGACAGTAGATGGTAGACCAGGGTAATATAATGACAGTAGATGGTAGACCAGGGTAATATAATGACAGTAGATGGTAGACCAGGGTAATATGACAGTAGATGGTAGACCAGGGTAATATAATGACAGTAGAGGTTAGACCAGGGTAATATAATGACAGTAGATGGTAGACCAGGGTAATATAATGACAGTAGATGTAGACCAGGGTAATATAATGACAGTAGATGGTAGACCAGGGTAATATAATGACAGTAGATGGTAGACCAGGGTAATATAATGACAGTAGATGGTAGACCAGGGTAATATAATGACAGTAGAGACCAGGGTAATATAATGACAGTAGATGGTAGACCAGGGTAATATAATGACAGTAGAGGGTAGACCAGGGTAATATAATGACAGTAGATGGTAGACCAGGGTAATATAATGACAGTAGAGGGGAGACCAGGGAGATCAGGGTAATATAATGACAGTAGATGGTAGACCAGGGTAATATAATGACAGTAGATTGTAGACCAGGGTAATATAATGACAGTAGAGGGTAGACCAGGGTAATATAATGACAGTAGATGGTAGACCAGGGTAATATAATGACAGTAGATGGTAGACCAGGGTAATATAATGACAGTAGAGACCAGGGTAATACAATGACAGTAGAGGGTAGACCAGGGTAATATAATGACAGTAGATGGTAGACCAGGGTAATATAATGACAGTAGATGGTAGACCAGGGTAATATAATGACAGTAGAGACCAGGGTAATACAATGACAGTAGAGGTTAGACCAGGGTAATATAATGACAGTAGATGGTAGACCAGGGTAATATAATGACAGTAGATGGTAGACCAGGGTAATATAATGACAGTAGATGGTAGACCAGGGTAATATAATGACAGTAGATGGTAGACCAGGGTAATATAATGACAGTAGATGGTAGACCAGGGTAATATAATGACAGTAGATGGTAGACCAGGGTAATATAATGACAGTAGAGGGTAGACCAGGGTAATATAATGACAGTAGATGGTAGACCAGGGTAATATAATGACAGTAGAGACCAGGGTAATACAATGACAGTAGAGGTTAGACCAGGGTAATATAATGACAGTAGATGGTAGACCAGGGTAATATAATGACAGTAGATGGTAGACCAGGGTAATATAATGACAGTAGAGGGTAGACCAGGGTAATATAATGACAGTAGAGACCAGGGTAATACAATGACAGTAGAGGTTAGACCAGGGTAAGATAATGACAGTAGATGGTAGACCAGGGTAATATAATGACAGTAGATGGTAGACCAGGGTAATATAATGACAGTAGAGTGGAGACCAGGGTAATATAATGACAGTAGATTGTAGACCAGGGTAATATAATGACAGTAGATGGTAGACCAGGGTAATATAATGACAGTAGATGGTAGACCAGGGTAATATAATGACAGTAGAGGGTAGACCAGGGTAATATAATGACAGTAGATGGTAGACCAGGGTAATATAATGACAGTAGAGACCAGGGTAATATAATGACAGTAGAGGTTAGACCAGGGTAATATAATGACAGTAGATGGTAGACCAGGGTAATATAATGACAGTAGATGGTAGACCAGGGTAATATAATGACAGTAGAGGGTAGACCAGGGTAATATAATGACAGTAGAGACCAGGGTAATACAATGACAGTAGAGGGTAGACCAGGGTAATATAATGACAGTAGATGGTAGACCGGGTAATGTAATGACAGTAGATGGTATACCAGGGTAATATAATGACAGTAGAGACCAGGGTAATACAATGACAGTAGAGGTTAGACCAGGGTACTATAACGACAGTAGATGGTAGACCAGGGTAATATAATGACAGTAGAGGGGAGACCAGGGGAGATCAGGGTAATATAATGACAGTAGATGGTAGACCAGGGTAATATAATGACAGTAGATGTAGACCAGGGTAATATAATGACAGTAGATGGTAGACCAGGGTAATATAATGACAGTAGATGGTAGACCAGGGTAATATAATGACAGTAGAGACCAGGGTAATATAATGACAGTAGAGGGTAGACCAGGGTAATATAATGACAGTAGAGGTAGACCAGGGTAATATAATGACAGTAGATGGTAGACCAGGGTAATATAATGACAGTAGAGACCAGGGTAATATAATGACAGTAGAGGTTAGACCAGGGTAATATAATGACAGTAGATGGTAGACCAGGGTAATATAATGACAGTAGATGGTAGACCAGGGTAATATAATGACAGTAGAGAGACCAGGGTAATATAATGACAGTAGATGGTAGACCAGGGTAATATAATGACAGTAGAGGTAGACCAGGGTAATATAATGACAGTAGATGGTAGACCAGGGTAATATAATGACAGTAGATGGTAGACCAGGGTAATATAATGACAGTAGAGACCAGGGTAATATAATGACAGTAGAGGTAGACCAGGGTAATATAATGACAGTAGATGGTAGACCAGGGTAATATAATGACAGTAGATGGTAGACCAGGGTAATATAATGACAGTAGATGGTAGACCAGGGTAATATAATGACAGTAGATGGTAGACCAGGGTAATATAATGACAGTAGAGACCAGGGTAATACAATGACAGTAGAGGTAGACCAGGGTAATATAATGACAGTAGATGGTAGACCAGGGTAATATAATGACAGTAGATGGTAGACCAGGGTAATATAATGACAGTAGATGGTAGACCAGGGTAATATGACAGTAGATGGTAGACCAGGGTAATATAATGACAGTAGAGGTAGACCAGGGTAATATAATGACAGTAGATGGTAGACCAGGGTAATATAATGACAGTAGATGGTAGACCAGGGTAATATAATGACAGTAGATGGTAGACCAGGGTAATATAATGACAGTAGATGGTAGACCAGGGTAATATAATGACAGTAGATGGTAGACCAGGGTAATATAATGACAGTAGAGACCAGGGTAATATAATGACAGTAGATGGTAGACCAGGGTAATATAATGACAGTAGAGGGTAGACCAGGGTAATATAATGACAGTAGATGGTAGACCAGGGTAATATAATGACAGTAGAGGGTAGACCAGGGTAGATCAGGGTAATATAATGACAGTAGATGGTAGACCAGGGTAATATAATGACAGTAGATTGTAGACCAGGGTAATATAATGACAGTAGAGGTAGACCAGGGTAATATAATGACAGTAGATGGTAGACCAGGGTAATATAATGACAGTAGATGGTAGACCAGGGTAATATAATGACAGTAGAGACCAGGGTAATATAATGACAGTAGAGACCAGGGTAATATAATGACAGTAGAGGTAGACCAGGGTAATATAATGACAGTAGATGGTAGACCAGGGTAATATAATGACAGTAGATGGTAGACCAGGGTAATATAATGACAGTAGATGGTAGACCAGGGTAATATGACAGTAGATGGTAGACCAGGGTAATATAATGACAGTAGAGGTAGACCAGGGTAATATAATGACAGTAGATGTAGACCAGGGTAATATAATGACAGTAGATGGTAGACCAGGGTAATATAATGACAGTAGATGGTAGACCAGGGTAATATAATGACAGTAGATGGTAGACCAGGGTAATATAATGACAGTAGAGGTAGACCAGGGTAATATAATGACAGTAGAGACCAGGGTAATATAATGACAGTAGATGGTAGACCAGGGTAATATAATGACAGTAGAGGGTAGACCAGGGTAATATAATGACAGTAGATGGTAGACCAGGGTAATATAATGACAGTAGAGGGTAGACCAGGGTAGACCAGGGTAATATAATGACAGTAGATGGTAGACCAGGGTAATATAATGACAGTAGATGGTAGACCAGGGTAATATAATGACAGTAGAGGGTAGACCAGGGTAATATAATGACAGTAGATGGTAGACCAGGGTAATATAATGACAGTAGATGGTAGACCAGGGTAATATAATGACAGTAGAGACCAGGGTAATATAATGACAGTAGAGGGTAGACCAGGGTAATATAATGACAGTAGATGGTAGACCAGGGTAATATAATGACAGTAGATGGTAGACCAGGGTAATATAATGACAGTAGAGAGACCAGGGTAATATAATGACAGTAGAGGTTAGACCAGGGTAATATAATGACAGTAGATGGTAGACCAGGGTAATATAATGACAGTAGATGGTAGACCAGGGTAATATAATGACAGTAGAGTGGAGACCAGGGTAATATAATGACAGTAGATGGTAGACCAGGGTAATATAATGACAGTAGATGGTAGACCAGGGTAATATAATGACAGTAGATGGTAGACCAGGGTAATATAATGACAGTAGAGGGTAGACCAGGGTAATATAATGACAGTAGATGGTAGACCAGGGTAATATAATGACAGTAGAGACCAGGGTAATACAATGACAGTAGAGGTTAGACCAGGGTAATATAATGACAGTAGATGGTAGACCAGGGTAATATAATGACAGTAGATGGTAGACCAGGGTAATATAATGACAGTAGAGGGTAGACCAGGGTAATATAATAACAGTAGAGACCAGGGTAATACAATGACAGTAGAGGTAGACCAGGGTAATATAATGACAGTAGATGGTAGACCAGGGTAATATAATGACAGTAGATGGTAGACCAGGGTAATATAATGACAGTAGATGGAGACCAGGGTAATATAATGACAGTAGATTGTAGACCAGGTTAATATAATGACAGTAGATGGTAGACCAGGGTAATATAATGACAGTAGATGGTATACCAGGGTAATATAATGACAGTAGAGGGTAGACCAGGGTAATATAATGACAGTAGAAGGTAGACCAGGGTAATATAATGACAGTAGAGACCAGGGTAATACAATGACAGTAGAGGTTAGACCAGGGTAATATAATGACAGTAGATGGTAGACCAGGGTAATATAATGACAGTAGATGTAGACCAGGGTAATATAATGACAGTAGATGGTAGACCAGGGTAATATAATGACAGTAGAGACCAGGGTAATACAATGACAGTAGAGGGTAGACCAGGGTAATATAATGACAGTAGATGGTAGACCGGGTAATGTAATGACAGTAGATGGTATACCAGGGTAATATAATGACAGTAGAGACCAGGGTAATACAATGACAGTAGAGGTTAGACCAGGGTACTATAACGACAGTAGATGGTAGACCAGGGTAATATAATGACAGTAGAGGGGAGACCAGGGGAGATCAGGGTAATATAATGAGAGTAGATGGTAGACCAGGGTAATATAATGACAGTAGATTGTAGACCAGGGTAATATAATGACAGTAGATGGTAGACCAGGGTAATATAATGACAGTAGATGGTAGACCAGGGTAATATAATGACAGTAGAGACTAGGGTAATATAATGACAGTAGAGGGTAGACCAGGGTAATATAATGACAGTAGAGGTAGACCAGGGTAATATAATGACAGTAGATGGTAGACCAGGGTAATATAATGACAGTAGAAGACAGGGTAATATAATGACAGTAGAGACAGGGTAATTAAATGACAGTAGAGGTAGAAGGGTAATATAATGAAGTAGATGGTAGACAGGGTAATATAATGACAGTAGATGGTAGACAGGGTATATAATGAAGTAGATGGTAGACAGGGTATATGACGTAGAGGTAGACAGGGTAATTAATGAAGTAGAGGTTAGACAGGGTAATATAATGACAGTAGATTGTAGACCAGGGTAATATAATGAAGAGAGGGAGACAGGGTAATATAATGAAGTAGATGGTGACAGGGTAATATAATGACAGTAGATGGTAGACAGGGTAATATAATGACAGTAGATGGTAGACAGGGTATATAATGAAGTAGATGGTAGACAGGGTAATATATGACAGTAGATGATAGACAGGTAATATAATGACAGTAGAGGTAGACAGGGTAATATAATGACAGTAGATGTAGACCAGGGTATATAATGACAGTAGATGGTAGACGCAGGGGAGCAGGGTAATATAATGACAGTAGATGTAGACAGGGTAATATATGACAGTAGATGGTAGACCAGGGTAATATAATGAAGTAGATGGTAGACAGGGTAATATAATGACAGTAGAGGTAGACAGGGTAATATAATGACAGTAGATGGTAGACAGGGTAATATAATGAAGTAGAGATTAGGGGTATTAATGACAGTAGAGGGTAGACCAGGGTAATATAATGAAGTAGATTGTAGACAGGGTAATATAATGAAGTAGATGGTAGACGGGTAATATAATGACAGTAGAGACCAGGGTATATAATGACGTAGATGGTAGACCAGGGTAATATAATGAGTAGATGTAGACAGGGTAATATAATGACAGTAGATGTTAGACCAGGGTATATAATGACAGTAGATGGAGACAGGGTAATATAATGACAGTAGATTGTAGACCAGGTTAATATAATGACAGTAGATGGTAGACCGGGTAATATAATGACAGTAGAGGTACCAGGGTAATATAATGAAAGTAGAGGGTAGACAGGGTAATATAATGACGTAGATGGTAGACCAGGGTAATATAATGAAGTAGAGACAGGGTAATATAATGACAGTAGAGGTTAGAAGCAGGGTAATATGACAGTAGATGGTAGACAGGGTAATATAATGACAGTAGATGGTAGACAGGGTAATATAATGAAGTAGATGGTAGACCAGGGTAATATAATGACAGTAGAGACCAGGGTAATAAATGACAGTAGAGGTTAGACCAGGGTAATATAATGACAGTAGATGGTAGACCAGGGTAATATAATGACAGTAGATGATAGACCAGGGTAATATAATGACAGTAGATGGAGACAGGGTAATATAATGACAGTAGATTGTAGAAGGGTAATATAATGACAGTGAAGGTAGACCAGGGTAATATAATGACAGTAGATGGTAGACAGGGTAATATAATGACAGTAGGGTAGACAGGGTAATATAATGACAGTAGAGGTAGACCAGGGTAATATAATGACAGTAGAGACAGGGTAATATAATGACAGTAGATGTTAGACCAGGTAATAATCTACTGTCTCTATCATATCATGACAGACCAGATTATCTACTGTTTCTATTTATTATGACAGCAGCTAGATCTACTGTATTTTCTACATTATGACAGACCAACTAATCTACTGTCTCTATTATATATGACAGACCAGCTAGATCTACTGTCTCTATTATATTATGACAGACAAGCTAGATCTACTGTCTCTATTATACTATGACAGACCAGCTGAGATCTACTGTCTCTATTATATTATGACAGACCAGCTAGATCTACTGTCTCTATTATATTATGACAGACCAGCTAGATCTACTGTCTCTATTATATTATGACAGACCAGCTAGATCTACTGTCTCTATTATATTATGACAGACCAGCTAGATCTACTGTCTCTATTATATTATGACAGACCAGCTAGATCTACTGTCTCTAATATATATGACAGACCAGCTAGATCTACTGTCTCTATTATATTATGACAGACCAGCTAGATCTACTGTCTCTATTATATTATGACAGACCAGCTAGATCTACTGTCTCTATTATATTATGACAGACCACCAGCTAGATCTACTGTCTCTATTATATTATGACAGACCAGCTAGATCTACTGTCTCTATTATTTATGACAGACCAGCTAGATCTACTGTCTCTATTATATTATGATACGACCAGCTAGATCAACTATCTATTATATTTGACAGACCAGCTAGATCTACTGTCTCTATTATATTATGACAGACCAGCTAGATCTACTGTCTCTATTATATTATGACAGACCAGCTAGATCTACTGTCTCTATTATATTATGACAGACCAGCTAGATCTACTGTCTCTATTATATTATGACAGACCAGCTAGATCTACTGTCTCTATTATATTATGACAGACAGCTAGATCTACTGTCTCTTTATATTATGACAGACCACTAGATCTACTGTCTCTATTATATTATGACAGACCAGCTAGATCTACTGTCTCTATTATATTATGACAGACCAGCTAGATCTACTGTCTCTATTATATTATGACAGACCAGCTAGATCTACTGTCTCTATTATATTATGACAGACCAGCTAGATCTACTGTCTCTATTATATTATGACAGACCAGCTAGATCTACTGTCTCTATTATATTATGACAGACCAGCTAGATCTACTGTCTTTTATATATATGACAGACCAGCTAGATCTACTGTCTCTATTATATTATGACAGACCAGCTAGATCTACTGTCTCTATTATATTATGACAGACCAGCTAGATCTACTGTCTCTATTAATTATGACAGACCAGCTAGATCTACTGTCTCTATTATATTATGACAGACCAGCTAGATCTACTGTCTCTATTATATATGACAGACCAGCTAGATCTACTGTCTCTATTATATTATGACAGACCAGCTAGATCTACTGTCTCTATTATATTATGACAGACCAGCTAGATCTACTGTCTCTCTAAATATATGACAGACCAGCTAGATCTACTGTCTCTATTATATTATGACAGACCAGCTAGATCTACTGTCTCTATTATAATATGACAGACCAGCTAGATCTACTGTCTCTATTATATTATGACAGACCAGCTAGATCTACTGTCTTCTATTATTATGACAGACCAGCTAGATCTACTGTCTCTATTATATTATGACAGACCAGCTAGATCTACTGTCTCTATTATAATTATGACAGACCAGCTAGATCTACTGTCTCTATTATATTATGACAGACCAGCTAGATCTACTGTCTCTATTATATTATGACAGACCAGCTAGATCTACTGTCTCTATTATATTATGACAGACCAGCTAGATCTACTGTCTCTATTATATTATGACAGACCAGCTAGATCTACTGTCTCTATTATATTATGACAGACCAGCTAGATCTACTGTCTCTATTATATTATGACAGACCAGCTAGATCTACTGTCTCTATTATTTATGACAGACCAGCTAGATCTACTGTCTCTATTATATTATGACAGACCAGCTAGATCTACTGTCTCTATTATATTATGACAGACCAGCTAGATCTACTGTCTCTATTATATTATGACAGACCAGCTAGATCTACTGTCTCTATTATATATGACAGACCAGCTAGATCTACTGTCTCTATTATATTATGACAGACCAGCTAGATCTACTGTCTCTATTATATTATGACAGACCAGCTA
The DNA here is from genome assembly GCF_002021735.2 of Oncorhynchus kisutch. Lineage (NCBI taxonomy): Eukaryota > Metazoa > Chordata > Actinopteri > Salmoniformes > Salmonidae > Oncorhynchus > Oncorhynchus kisutch. The sequence continues at coordinate 47,390 of NW_022263677.1, forward strand.
GATCTACTGTCTCTATATTTATGACAGACCAGCTAGATCTACTGTCTCTATTATATTATGACAGACCAGCTAGATCTACTGTCTCTATTATATTATGACAGACCAGCTAGATCTACTGTCTCATTATTATGACAGACCAGCTAGATCTACTGTCTCTATTATATTATGACAGACCAGCTAGATCTACTGTCTCTATTATATTATGACAGACCAGCTAGATCTACTGTTTTTAAATATGACAGACCAGCTAGATCTACTGTCTCTATTATATTATGACAGACCAGCTAGATCTACTGTCTCTATTATATTATGACAGACCAGCTAGATCTACTGTCTCTATTATATTATGACAGACCAGCTAGATCTACTGTCTCTATTATATTATGACAGACCAGCTAGATCTACTGTCTCTATTATATTATGACAGACCAGCTAGATCTACTGTCTCTATTATATTATGACAGACCAGCTAGATCTACTGTCTCTATTATATTATGACAGACCAGCTAGATCTACTGTCTCTATTATATTATGACAGACCAGCTAGATCTACTGTCTCTATTAATTATGACAGTGACTGACCATATTAAATGACCATAGATCTACTGTCTCTATTATATTATGACAGACCAGCTAGATCTACTGTCTCTATTATTATGACAGACCAGCTAGATCTACTGTCTCTATTATATTATGACAGACCAGCTAGATCTACTGTCTCTATATATTATGACAGACCAGCTAGATCTACTGTCTCTATTATATTATGACAGACCAGCTAGATCTACTGTCTCTATTATATTATGACAGACCAGCTAGATCTACTGTCTCTATTATATTATGACAGACCAGCTAGATCTACTGTCTCTATTATATTATGACAGACCAGCTAGATCTACTGTCTCTATTATTTATGACAGACCAGCTAGATCTACTGTCTCTATTATATTATGACAGACCAGCTAGATCTACTGTCTCTATATATTATGACAGACCAGCTAGATCTACTGTCTCTATTATATTATGACAGACCAGCTAGATCTACTGTCTCTATTATATATGACAGACCAGCTAGATCTACTGTCTCTATTATATTATGACAGACCAGCTAGATCTACTGTCTATCTATTATATTATGACAGACCAGCTAGATCTACTGTCTCTATTATTATGACAGACCAGCTAGATCTACTGTCTCTATTATATTATGACAGACCAGCTAGATCTACTGTCTCTATTATATTATGACAGACCAGCTAGATCTACTGTCTCTATTATATTATGACAGACCAGCTAGATCTACTGTCTCTATTATATTATGACAGACCAGCTAGATCTACTGTCTCTATTATATTATGACAGACCAGCTAGATCTACTGTCTCTATTATATTATGACAGACCAGCTAGATCTACTGTCTCTATTATATTATGACAGACCAGCTAGATCTACTGTCTCTATTATATGACAGACCAGCTAGATCTACTGTCTCTATATATTATGACAGACCAGCTAGATCTACTGTCTCTATTATATTATGACAGACCAGCTAGATCTACTGTCTCTATTATATTATGACAGACCAGCTAGATCTACTGTCTCTATATTATGACAGACCAGCTAGATCTACTGTCTCTATTATATTATGACAGACCAGCTAGATCTACTGTCTCTATTATATTATGACAGACCAGCTAGATCTACTGTCTCTATTATATTATGACAGACCAGCTAGCTACTGTCTCTTCTATTATATTATGACAGACCAGCTAGATCTACTGTCTCTATTATATTATGACAGACCAGCTAGATCTACTGTCTCTATTTATGACAGACCAGCTAGATCTACTGTCTCTATTATATATGACAGACCAGCTAGATCTACTGTCTCTATTATATTATGACAGACCAGCTAGATCTACTGTCTCTATTATATTATGACAGACCAGCTAGATCTACTGTCTCTATTATATTATGACAGACCAGCTAGATCTACTGTCTCTTTTATATATGACAGACCAGCTAGATCTACTGTCTTTTATATTATGACAGACCAGCTAGATCTACTGTCTCTATTATATATGACAGACCAGCTAGATCTACTGTCTCTATTATATTATGACAGACCAGCTAGATCTACTGTCTCTATTATATTATGACAGACCAGCTAGATCTACTGTCTCTATTATATTATGACAGACCAGCTAGATCTACTGTCTCTATTATATTATGACAGACCAGCTAGATCTACTGTCTCTATTATATTATGACAGACCAGCTAGATCTACTGTCTCTATTATATTATGACAGACCAGCTAGATCTACTGTCTCTATATATTATGACAGACCAGCTAGATCTACTGTCTCTATTATATTATGACAGACCAGCTAGATCTACTGTCTCTATTATAATATGACAGACCAGCTAGATCTACTGTCTCTATTATATATTATGACAGACCAGCTAGATCTACTGTCTCTATTATATTATGACAGACCAGCTAGATCTACTGTCTCTATTAATTATGACAGACCAGCTAGATCTACTGTCTCTATTATATTATGACAGACCAGCTAGATCTACTGTCTCTATTATATTATGACACCAGCTAGATCTACTGTCTCTATTATATTATGACAGACCAGCTAGATCTACTGTCTCTATTATATTATGACAGACCAGCTAGATCTACTGTCTCTATTATATTATGACAGACCAGCTAGATCTACTGTCTCTATTATATTATGACAGACCAGCTAGATCTACTGTCTCTATTATATTATGACAGACCAGCTAGATCTACTGTCTCTAAATATTATGACAGACCAGCTAGATCTACTGTCTCTATTATATTATGACAGACCAGCTAGATCTACTGTCTCTATTATATTATGACAGACCAGCTAGATCTACTGTCTCTATTATATTATGACAGACCAGCTATATCTACTGTCTCTATTATATTATGACAGACCAGCTAGATCTACTGTCTCTTTATATTATGACAGACCAGCTAGATCTACTGTCTCTATTATATTATGACAGACCAGCTAGATCTACTGTCTCTATTATATTATGACAGACCAGCTAGATCTACTGTCTCTATTATATTATGACAGACCAGCTAGATCTACTGTCTCTATTATATTATGACCCCAGCTAGATCTACTGTCTCTATTATATTATGACAGACCAGCTAGATCTACTGTCTCTATTATATTATTATGACAGACCAGCTAGATCTACTGTCTCTATTATATTATGACAGACCAGCTAGATCTACTGTCTCTATTATATTATGACAGACCAGCTAGATCTACTGTCTCTATTATATTATGACAGACCAGCTAGATCTACTGTCTCTATTATAATATGACACCCAGCTAGATCTACTGTCTCTATTATATTATGACAGACCAGCTAGATCTACTGTCTCTAAATATTATGACAGACCAGCTAGATCTACTGTCTCTATTATATTATGACAGACCAGCTAGATCTACTGTCTCTATTATTATGACAGACCAGCTAGATCTACTGTCTCTATTATATATGACAGACCAGCTAGATCTACTGTCTCTATTATATTATGACAGACCAGCTAGATCTACTGTCTCTATTATATTATGACAGACCAGCTAGATCTACTGTCTCTATTATATTATGACAGACCAGCTAGATCTACTGTCTCTATTATATTAACAGACCAGCTAGATCTACTGTCTCTATTATATTATGACAGACCCTGGTCTACCATCTACTGTCGTTATAGTACCCTGGTCTAACCTCTACTGTCATTGTATTACCCTGGTCTCTACTGTCATTATATTACCCTGGTCTACCATCTACTGTCATTATATTACCCTGGTCTACCATCTACTGTCATTATATTACCCTGGTCTACCCTCTACTGTCATTATATTACCCTGGTCTCTACTGTCATTATATTACCCTGGTCTACCATCTACTGTCATTATATTACCCTGGTCTACCCTCTACTGTCATTATATTAGCCCTGTCTCTCTACTGTCATTATATTACCCTGGTCTACCTCTACTGTCATTATATTACCCTGGTCTTCTACTGTCATTATATTACCCTGGTCTACCATCTACTGTCATTATATTACCCTGGTCTACCATCTACTGTCATTATATTACCCTGGTCTACCTCTACTGTCATTATATTACCCTGGTCTACCTCTACTGTCATTATATTACCCTGGTCTACCTCTACTGTCATTATATTACCCTGGTCTACCATCTACTGTCATTATATTACCCTGGTCTCTCTACTGTCATTATATTACCCTGGTCTCTACTGTCATTATATTACCCTGGTCTACCATCTCCTGTCATTATATTACCCTGGTCTACCATCTACTGTCATTATATTACCCTGGTCTACAATCTACTGTCATTATATTACCCTGGTCTCTACTGTCATTATATTACCCTGGTCTACCATCTACTGTCATTATATCTACCCTGGTCTACCTCTACTGTCATTATATTACCCTGGTCTACCATCTACTGTCATTATATTACCCTGGTCTACCATCTACTGTCATTATATTACCCTGGTCTACCATCTACTGTCATTATATTACCCTGGTCTACCTCTACTGTCATTATATTACCCTGGTCTCCTCTACTGTCATTATATTACCCTGGTCTACCATCTACTGTCATTATATTACCCTGGTCTACCATCTACTGTCATTATATTACCCTGGTCTACCTCTACTGTCATTATATTACCCTGGTCTACCATCTACTGTCATTATATTACCCTGGTCTACCATCTACTGTCATTATATTACCCTGGTCTACAATCTACTGTCATTATATTACCCTGGTCTACCATCTACTGTCATTATATTACCCTGGTCTACCTCTACTGTCATTATATTACCCTGGTCTACCATCTACTGTCATTATATTACCCTGGTCTACCATCTACTGTCATTATATTACCCTGGTCTACCATCTACTGTCATTATATTACCCTGGTCTACCATCTACTGTCATTATATTACCCTGGTCTACCTCTACTGTCATTATATTACCCTGGTCTCTACTGTCATTATATTACCCTGGTCTACCTCTACTGTCATTATATTACCCTGGTCTACCATCTACTGTCATTATATTACCCTGGTCTACCATCTACTGTCATTATATTACCCTGGTCTACCTCTACTGTCATTATATTACCCTGGTCTACCATCTACTGTCATTATATTACCCTGGTCTACCATCTACTGTCATTATATTACCCTGGTCTACCTCTACTGTCATTATATTACCCTGGTCTCTACTGTCATTATATTACCCTGGTCTACCTCTACTGTCATTATATTACCCTGGTCTACCTCTACTGTCATTATATTACCCTGGTCTCTACTGTCATTATATTACCCTGGTCTACCATCTACTGTCATTATATTACCCTGGTCTACCTCTACTGTCATTATATTACCCTGGTCTCTACTGTCATTATATTACCCTGGTCTACCATCTACTGTCATTATATTACCCTGGTCTACCATCTACTGTCATTATATTACCCTGGTCTACCATCTACTGTCATTATATTACCCTGGTCTACCATCTACTGTCATTATATTACCCTGGTCTACCATCTACTGTCATTATATTACCCTGGTCTACCATCTACTGTCATTATATTACCCTGGTCTACCATCTACTGTCATTATATTACCCTGGTCTACCATCTACTGTCATTATATTACCCTGGTCTACCATCTACTGTCATTATATTACCCTGGTCTACCATCTACTGTCATTATATTACCCTGGTCTACCATCTACTGTCATTGTATTACCCTGGTCTACTGTCATTATATTACCCTGGTCTACCATCTACTGTCATTATATTACCCTGGTCTCATCTACTGTCATTATATTACCCTGGTCTACCATCTACTGTCATTATATTACCCTGGTCTACCTCTACTGTCATTCTATTACCCTGGTCTCTACTGTCATTATATTACCCTGGTCTAACCTCTACTGTCATTATATTACCCTGGTCTACCATCTACTGTCATTATATTACCCTGGTCTACAATCTACTGTCATTATATTACCCTGGTCTACCCTCTACTGTCATTATATTACCCTGGTCTCTACTGTCATTATATTACCCTGGTCTACCATCTACTGTCATTATATTACCCTGGTCTACCATCTACTGTCATTATATTACCCTGGTCTACCCTCTACTGTCATTATATTACCCTGGTCTACAATCTACTGTCATTATATTACCCTGGTCTACCATCTACTGTCATTATATTACCCTGGTCTACCATCTACTGTCATTATATTACCCTGATCTCCCCTGGTCTACCCTCTACTGTCATTATATTACCCTGGTCTACCATCTACTGTCATTATATTACCCTGGTCTACCATCTACTGTCATTATATTACCCTGGTCTACAATCTACTGTCATTATATTACCCTGGTCTACAATCTACTGTCATTATATTACCCTGGTCTACCCTCTACTGTCATTATATTACCCTGGTCTACCATCTACTGTCATTATATTACCCTGGTCTACCATCTACTGTCATTATATTACCCTGGTCTACCCTCTACTGTCATTATATTACCCTGGTCTACCATCTACTGTCATTATATTACCCTGGTCTACCATCTACTGTCATTATATTACCCTGGTCTACCCTCTACTGTCATTATATTACCCTGGTCTACCATCTACTGTCATTATATTACCCTGGTCTACAATCTACTGTCATTATATTACCCTGGTCTACCATCTACTGTCATTATATTACCCTGATCTCCCCTGGTCTACCCTCTACTGTCATTATATTACCCTGGTCTACCATCTACTGTCATTATATTACCCTGGTCTACAATCTACTGTCATTATATTACCCTGGTCTACAATCTACTGTCATTATATTACCCTGGTCTCCCTCTACTGTCATTATATTACCCTGGTCTACCATCTACTGTCATTATATTACCCTGGTCTACCATCTACTGTCATTATATTACCCTGGTCTACCCTCTACTGTCATTATATTACCCTGGTCTATCATCTACTGTCATTATATTACCCTGGTCTACCATCTACTGTCATTATATTACCCTGGTCTACCCTCTACTGTCATTATATTACCCTGGTCTACCCTCTACTGTCATTATATTACCCTGGTCTCTACTGTCATTATATTACCCTGGTCTACCATCTACTGTCATTATATTACCCTGGTCTCTACTGTCATTATATTACCCTGGTCTACCATCTACTGTCATTATATTACCCTGGTCTACCATCTACTGTCATTATATTACCCTGGTCTACAATCTACTGTCATTATATTACCCTGGTCTAACCTCTACTGTCATTATATTACCCTGGTCTACCATCTACTGTCATATTACCCTGGTCTACCATCTACTGTCATTATATTACCCTGGTCTACCATCTACTGTCATTATATTACCCTGGTCTACCATCTACTGTCATTATATTACCCTGGTCTAACCTCTACTGTCATTATATTACCCTGGTCTACCTCTACTGTCATTGTATTACCCTGGTCTCTACTGTCATTATATTACCCTGGTCTACCATCTACTGTCATTATATTACCCTGGTCTACCATCTACTGTCATTATATTACCCTGGTCTACTGTCATTATATTACCCTGGTCTACAATCTACTGTCATTATATTACCCTGGTCTACCATCTACTGTCATTATATTACCCTGGTCTAACCTCTACTGTCATTATATTACCCTGGTCTCTACTGTCATTATATTACCCTGGTCTACCATCTACTGTCATTATATTACCCTGGTCTAACCTCTACTGTCATTATATTACCCTGGTCTCTACTGTCATTATATTACCCTGGTCTACCATCTACTGTCATTATATTACCCTGGTCTACCTCTACTGTCATTATATTACCCTGGTCTACCATCTACTGTCATTATATTACCCTGGTCTACAATCTACTGTCATTATATTACCCTGGTCTACCCTCTACTGTCATTGTATTACCCTAGTCTCTACTGTCATTATATTACCCTGGTCTACCATCTACTGTCATTATATTACCCTGGTCTACCATCTACTGTCATTATATTACCCTGGTCTACCCTCTACTGTCATTATATTACCCTGGTCTACCATCTACTGTCATTATATTACCCTGGTCTACCATCTACTGTCATTATATTACCCTGGTCTACCATCTACTGTCATTATATTACCCTGATCTTCCCTGGTCTACCCTCTACTGTCATTATATTACCCTGGTCTACCATCTACTGTCATTATATTACCCTGGTCTACCATCTACTGTCATTATATTACCCTGGTCTACCATCTACTGTCATTATATTACCCTGGTCTACCATCTACTGTCATTATATTACCCTGGTCTACCCTCTACTGTCATTATATTACCCTGGTCTACCATCTACTGTCATTATATTACCCTGGTCTACCATCTACTGTCATTATATTACCCTGGTCTACCATCTACTGTCATTATATTACCCTGGTCTACCATCTACTGTCATTATATTACCCTGGTCTAACCTCTACTGTCATTATATTACCCTGGTCTACCATCTACTGTCATATTACCCTGGTCTACCATCTACTGTCATTATATTACCCTGGTCTACCATCTACTGTCATTATATTACCCTGGTCTACCATCTACTGTCATTATATTACCCTGGTCTACCTCTACTGTCATTATATTACCCTGGTCTCTACTGTCATTATATTACCCTGGTCTACCATCTACTGTCATTATATTACCCTGGTCTACCATCTACTGTCATTATATTACCCTGGTCTACCATCTACTGTCATTATATTACCCTGGTCTACCTCTACTGTCATTATATTACCCTGGTCTACCATCTACTGTCATATATTACCCTGGTCTACCATCTACTGTCATTATATTACCCTGGTCTACCATCTACTGTCATTATATTACCCTGGTCTACCATCTACTGTCATTATATTACCCTGGTCTACCTCTACTGTCATTATATTACCCTGGTCTAACCTCTACTGTCATTATATTACCCTGGTCTCTACTGTCATTATATTACCCTGGTCTACCATCTACTGTCATTATATTACCCTGGTCTACCATCTACTGTCATTATATTACCCTGGTCTACTGTCATTATATTACCCTGGTCTACAATCTACTGTCATTATATTACCCTGGTCTACCATCTACTGTCATTATATTACCCTGGTCTAACCTCTACTGTCATTGTATTACCCTGGTCTCTACTGTCATTATATTACCCTGGTCTACCATCTACTGTCATTATATTACCCTGGTCTAACCTCTACTGTCATTATATTACCCTGGTCTCTACTGTCATTATATTACCCTGGTCTACCATCTACTGTCATTATATTACCCTGGTCTACCTTCTACTGGCATTACATTACCCTGGTCTACCCTCTACTGTCATTATATTACCCTGGTCTACAATCTACTGTCATTATATTACCCTGGTCTACCCTCTACTGTCATTATATTACCCTGGTCTCTACTGTCATTATATTACCCTGGTCTACCATCTACTGTCATTATATTACCCTGGTCTACCATCTACTGTCATTATATTACCCTGGTCTACCCTCTACTGTCATTATATTACCCTGGTCTACACCTACTATCATTATATTACCCTGGTCTACAATCTACTGTCATTATATTACCCTGGTCTACCATCTACTGTCATTATATTACCCTGATCTTCCCTGGTCTCCCCTCTACTGTCATTATATTACCCTGGTCTACCATCTACTGTCATTATATTACCCTGGTCTACCATCTACTGTCATTATATTACCCTGGTCTACCATCTACTGTCATTATATTACCCTGGTCTACAATCTACTGTCATTATATTACCCTGGTCTACCCTCTACTGTCATTATATTACCCTGGTCTACCATCTACTGTCATTATATTACCCTGGTCTACCATCTACTGTCATTATATTACCCTGGTCTACCCTCTACTGTCATTATATTACCCTGGTCTACCATCTACTGTCATTATATTACCCTGGTCTACCATCTACTGTCATTATATTACCCTGGTCTACCATCTACTGTCATTATATTACCCTGGTCTACAATCTACTGTCATTATATTACCCTGGTCTACCTCTACTGTCATTATATTACCCTGGTCTACCATCTACTGTCATATTACCCTGGTCTACCATCTACTGTCATTATATTACCCTGGTCTACCATCTACTGTCATTATATTACCCTGGTCTACCATCTACTGTCATTATATTACCCTGGTCTAACCTCTACTGTCATTATATTACCCTGGTCTCTACTGTCATTATATTACCCTGGTCTACCATCTACTGTCATTATATTACCCTGGTCTACCATCTACTGTCATTATATTACCCTGGTCTACCATCTACTGTCATTATATTACCCTGGTCTACCATCTACTGTCATTATATTACCCTGGTCTACCATCTACTGTCATTATATTACCCTGGTCTACCCTCTACTGTCATTATATTACCATGGTCTACCCTATACTGTCATTATATTACCCTGGTCTAACCTCTACTGTCATTGCATTACCCTGGTCTCTACTGTCATTATATTACCCTGGTCTACCATCTACTGTCATTATATTACCCTGGTCTAACCTCTACTCTCATTGTTTTACCCTAGTCTCTACTGTCATTATATTACCCTGGTCTACCATCTACTGTCATTATATTACCCTGGTCTACCATCTACTGTCATTATATTACCCTGGTCTACCATCTACTGTCATTATATTACCCTGGTCTACCATCTACTGTCATTATATTACCCTGGTCTACCTCTACTGTCATTATATTACCCTGGTCTACCATCTACTGTCATTATATTACCCTGGTCTACCTCTACTGTCATTATATTACCCTGGTCTCTCTACTGTCATTATATTACCCTGGTCTAATCTACTGTCATTATATTACCCTGGTCTCTCTACTGTCATTATATTACCCTGGTCTACCATCTACTGTCATTATATTACCCTGGTCTACCATCTACTGTCATTATATTACCCTGGTCTACCATCTACTGTCATTATATTACCCTGGTCTACCTCTACTGTCATTATATTACCCTGGTCTACCATCTACTGTCATTATATTACCCTGGTCTACCTCTACTGTCATTATATTACCCTGGTCTCTACTGTCATTATATTACCCTGGTCTACCATCTACTGTCATTATATTACCCTGGTCTACCATCTACTGTCATTATATTACCCTGGTCTACCTCTACTGTCATTATATTACCCTGGTCTCTCTACTGTCATTATATTACCCTGGTCTACCATCTACTGTCATTATATTACCCTGGTCTACCTCTACTGTCATTATATTACCCTGGTCTCTACTGTCATTATATTACCCTGGTCTACCTCTACTGTCATTGTATTACCCTGGTCTCTACTGTCATTATATTACCCTGGTCTACCATCTACTGTCATTATATTACCCTGGTCTACCATCTACTGTCATTATATTACCCTGGTCTACCATCTACTGTCATTATATTACCCTGGTCTACCATCTACTGTCATTATATTACCCTGGTCTAACCTCTACTGTCATTATATTACCCTGGTCTCTACTGTCATTATATTACCCTGGTCTACCATCTACTGTCATTATATTACCCTGGTCTAACCTCTACTGTCATTATATTACCCTGGTCTCTACTGTCATTATATTACCCTGGTCTACCATCTACTGTCATTATATTACCCTGGTCTACCATCTACTGTCATTATATTACCCTGGTCTACCATCTACTGTCATTATATTACCCTGGTCTACCATCTACTGTCATTATATTACCCTGGTCTACCATCTACTGTCATTATATTACCCTGGTCTACCATCTACTGTCATTATATTACCCTGGTCTACCATCTACTGTCATTATATTACCCTGGTCTACCATCTACTGTCATTATATTACCCTGGTCTACCATCTACTGTCATTATATTACCCTGGTCTACCTCTACTGTCATTATATTACCCTGGTCTACCATCTACTGTCATTATATTACCCTGGTCTACCTCTACTGTCATTATATTACCCTGGTCTCTACTGTCATTATATTACCCTGGTCTACCTCTACTGTCATTATATTACCCTGGTCTCTACTGTCATTATATTACCCTGGTCTACCATCTACTGTCATTATATTACCCTGGTCTACCATCTACTGTCATTATATTACCCTGGTCTACCATCTACTGTCATTATATTACCCTGGTCTACCTCTACTGTCATTATATTACCCTGGTCTACCATCTACTGTCATTATATTACCCTGGTCTAACCTCTACTGTCATTATATTACCCTGGTCTCTACTGTCATTATATTACCCTGGTCTACCATCTACTGTCATTATATTACCCTGGTCTACCATCTACTGTCATTATATTACCCTGGTCTACCCTCTACTGTCATTATATTACCCTGGTCTCTACTGTCATTATATTACCCTGGTCTACCATCTACTGTCATTATATTACCCTGGTCTACCTCTACTGTCATTATATTACCCTGGTCTCTACTGTCATTATATTACCCTGGTCTACCTCTACTGTCATTATATTACCCTGGTCTCTACTGTCATTATATTACCCTGGTCTACCATCTACTGTCATTATATTACCCTGGTCTACCATCTACTGTCATTATATTACCCTGGTCTACCATCTACTGTCATTATATTACCCTGGTCTACCATCTACTGTCATTATATTACCCTGGTCTACCTCAACTGTCATTGTATTACCCTAGTCTCTACTGTCATTATATTACCCTGGTCTACCATCTACTGTCATTATATTACCCTGGTCTAACCTCTACTGTCATTGTTTTACCCTAGTCTCTACTGTCATTATATTACCCTGGTCTACCATCTACTGTCATTATATTACCCTGGTCTACCATCTACTGTCATTATATTACCCTGGTCTACCATCTACTGTCATTATATTACCCTGGTCTACCATCTACTGTCATTATATTACCCTGGTCTACCATCTACTGTCATTATATTACCCTGGTCTACCATCTACTGTCATTATATTACCCTGGTCTACCATCTACTGTCATTATATTACCCTGGTCTACAATCTACTGTCATTATATTACCCTGGTCTACCATCTACTGTCATTATATTACCCTGGTCTAACCTCTACTGTCATTATATTACCCTGGTCTACCATCTACTGTCATTATATTACCCTGGTCTAACCTCTACTGTCATTGTATTACCCTGGTCTCTACTGTCATTATATTACCCTGGTCTAACCTCTACTGTCATTATATTACCCTGGTCTCTACTGTCATTATATTACCCTGGTCTACCATCTACTGTCATTATATTACCCTGGTCTACCATCTACTGTCATTATATTACCCTGGTCTACCATCTACTGTCATTATATTACCCTGGTCTACAATCTACTGTCATTACATTACCCTGGTCTACCTCTACTGTCATTATATTACCCTGGTCTACCATCTACTGTCATTATATTACCCTGGTCTACCTCTACTGTCATTATATTACCCTGGTCTTTCTACTGTCATTATATTACCCTGGTCTACCATCTACTGTCATTATATTACCCTGGTCTACCATCTACTGTCATTATATTACCCTGGTCTACCCTCTACTGTCATTATATTACCCTGGTCTATCATCTACTGTCATTATATTACCCTGGTCTACCATCTACTGTCATTATATTACGCTGGTCTACCTCTACTGTCATTATATTACCCTGGTCTCTACTGTCATTATATTACCCTGGTCTACCTCTACTGTCATTATATTACCCTGGTCTCTACTGTCATTATATTACCCTGGTCTATCATCTACTGTCATTATATTACCCTGGTCTACCAGTTACTGTCATTATATTACCCTGGTCTACCATCTACTGTCATTATATTACCCTGGTCTACCATCTACTGTCATTATATTACCCTGGTCTACCATCTACTGTCATTATATTACCCTGGTCTACCATCTACTGTCATTATATTACCCTGGTCTACCATCTACTGTCATTATATTACCCTGGTCTACATCTACTGTCATTATATTACCCTGGTCTACCATCTACTGTCATTATATTACCCTGGTCTACCTCTACTGTCATTATATTACCCTGGTCTACCATCTACTGTCATTATATTACCCTGGTCTAACCTCTACTGTCATTATATTACCCTGGTCTCTACTGTCATTATATTACCCTGGTCTACCTCTACTGTCATTATATTACCCTGGTCTCTACTGTCATTATATTACCCTGGTCTACCATCTACTGTCATTATATTACCCTGGTCTACCATCTACTGTCATTATATTACCCTGGTCTACCATCTACTGTCATTATATTACCCTGGTCTACCATCTACTGTCATTATATTACCCTGGTCTACCTCTACTGTCATTATATTACCCTGGTCTACCATCTACTGTCATTATATTACCCTGGTCTAACCTCTACTGTCATTATATTACCCTGGTCTCTACTGTCATTATATTACCCTGGTCTACCATCTACTGTCATTATATTACCCTGGTCTACCATCTACTGTCATTATATTACCCTGGTCTACCCTCTACTGTCATTATATTACCCTGGTCTATCTACTGTCATTATATTACCCTGGTCTACCATCTACTGTCATTATATTACCCTGGTCTACCTCTACTGTCATTATATTACCCTGGTCTCTACTGTCATTATATTACCCTGGTCTACCATCTACTGTCATTATATTTCCCTGGTCTTTCTACTGTCATTATATTACCCTGGTCTACCATCTACTGTCATTATATTACCCTGGTCTACCATCTACTGTCATTATATTACCCTGGTCTACCATCTACTGTCATTATATTACCCTGGTCTACAATCTACTGTCATTATATTACCCTGGTCTACCTCTACTGTCATTATATTACCCTGGTCTACCATCTACTGTCATTATATTACCCTGGTCTACCTCTACTGTCATTATATTACCCTGGTCTCTACTGTCATTATATTACCCTGGTCTACCATCTACTGTCATTATATTACCCTGGTCTACCATCTACTGTCATTATATTACCCTGGTCTACCTCTACTGTCATTATATTACCCTGGTCTCTACTGTCATTATATTACCCTGGTCTACCATCTACTGTCATTATATTACCCTGGTCTACCTCTACTGTCATTATATTACCCTGGTCCATCTACTGTCATTATATTACCCTGGTCTAACCTCTACTGTCATTATATTACCCTGGTCTCTCTACTGTCATTATATTACCCTGGTCTACCATCTACTGTCATTATATTACCCTGGTCTACCATCTACTGTCATTATATTACCCTGGTCTACCATCTACTGTCATTATATTACCCTGGTCTACCATCTACTGTCATTATATTACCCTGGTCTCTACTGTCATTATATTACCCTGGTCTACCATCTACTGTCATTATATTACCCTGGTCTACCTCTACTGTCATTATATTACCCTGGTCTCTACTGTCATTATATTACCCTGGTCTACCTCTACTGTCATTATATTACCCTGGTCTCTACTGTCATTATATTACCCTGGTCTACCATCTACTGTCATTATATTACCCTGGTCTACCATCTACTGTCATTATATTACCCTGGTCTACCTCTACTGTCATTATATTACCCTGGTCTACCATCTACTGTCATTATATTACCCTGGTCTACCTCTACTGTCATTATATTACCCTGGTCTCTACTGTCATTATATTACCCTGGTCTACCATCTACTGTCATTATATTACCCTGGTCTACCATCTACTGTCATTATATTACCCTGGTCTACCTCTACTGTCATTATATTACCCTGGTCTCTACTGTCATTATATTACCCTGGTCTACATCTACTGTCATTATATTACCCTGGTCTACCATCTACATTATATTACCCTGGTCTACCATCTACTGTCATTATATTACCCTGGTCTACCATCTACTGTCATTATATTACCCTGGTCTACCATCTACTGTCATTATATTACCCTGGTCTACCTCTACTGTCATTATATTACCCTGGTCTCTACTGTCATTATATTACCCTGGTCTACCATCTACTGTCATTATATTACCCTGGTCTACCATCTACTGTCATTATATTACCCTGGTCTACCATCTACTGTCATTATATTACCCTGGTCTACCTCTACTGTCATTATATTACCCTGGTCTCTCTACTGTCATTATATTACCCTGGTCTACCATCTACTGTCATTATATTACCCTGGTCTACCTCTACTGTCATTATATTACCCTGGTCTCTACTGTCATTATATTACCCTGGTCTACCATCTACTGTCATTATATTACCCTGGTCTACCTCTACTGTCATTATATTACCCTGGTCTCTACTGTCATTATATTACCCTGGTCTACCATCTACTGTCATTATATTACCCTGGTCTACCATCTACTGTCATTATATTACCCTGGTCTACCATCTACTGTCATTATATTACCCTGGTCTACCATCTACTGTCATTATATTACCCTGGTCTACCATCTACTGTCATTATATTACCCTGGTCTACCATCTACTGTCATTATATTACCCTGGTCTACCATCTACTGTCATTATATTACCCTGGTCTACCTCTACTGTCATTATATTACCCTGGTCTACCATCTACTGTCATTATATTACCCTGGTCTACCATCTACTGTCATTATATTACCCTGGTCTCTCTACTGTCATTATATTACCCTGGTCTACCTCTACTGTCATTATATTACCCTGGTCTCTACTGTCATTATATTACCCTGGTCTACCATCTACTGTCATTATATTACCCTGGTCTACCATCTACTGTCATTATATTACCCTGGTCTACCATCTACTGTCATTATATTACCCTGGTCTACCATCTACTGTCATTATATTACCCTGGTCTACCTCTACTGTCATTATATTACCCTGGTCTACCATCTACTGTCATTATATTACCCTGGTCTACCTCTACTGTCATTATATTACCCTGGTCTCTACTGTCATTATATTACCCTGGTCTACCATCTACTGTCATTATATTACCCTGGTCTACCATCTACTGTCATTATATTACCCTGGTCTACCTCTACTGTCATTATATTACCCTGGTCTCTACTGTCATTATATTACCCTGGTCTACCATCTACTGTCATTATATTACCCTGGTCTACCTCTACTGTCATTATATTACCCTGGTCTCTACTGTCATTATATTACCCTGGTCTACCTCTACTGTCATTATATTACCCTGGTCTCTCTACTGTCATTATATTACCCTGGTCTACCATCTACTGTCATTATATTACCCTGGTCTACCATCTACTGTCATTATATTACCCTGGTCTACATCTACTGTCATTATATTACCCTGGTCTACCATCTACTGTCATTATATTACCCTGGTCTACCTCTACTGTCATTATATTACCCTGGTCTACCATCTACTGTCATTATATTACCCTGGTCTAACCTCTACTGTCATTATATTACCCTGGTCTCTACTGTCATTATATTACCCTGGTCTACCATCTACTGTCATTATATTACCCTGGTCTACCATCTACTGTCATTATATTACCCTGGTCTACCCTCTACTGTCATTATATTACCCTGGTCTCTACTGTCATTATATTACCCTGGTCTACCATCTACTGTCATTATATTACCCTGGTCTACCATCTACTGTCATTATATTACCCTGGTCTACCTCTACTGTCATTATATTACCCTGGTCTACCATCTACTGTCATTATATTACCCTGGTCTACATCTACTGTCATTATATTACCCTGGTCTACCTCTACTGTCATTATATTACCCTGGTCTCTACTGTCATTATATTACCCTGGTCTACCATCTACTGTCATTATATTACCCTGGTCTACCATCTACTGTCATTATATTACCCTGGTCTACCTCTACTGTCATTATATTACCCTGGTCTACCTCTACTGTCATTATATTACCCTGGTCTCTCTACTGTCATTATATTACCCTGGTCTACCATCTACTGTCATTATATTACCCTGGTCTAACCTCTACTGTCATTGTATTACCCTGGTCTCTACTGTCATTATATTACCCTGGTCTACCATCTACTGTCATTATATTACCCTGGTCTAACCTCAACTCTCATTGTTTTACCCTAGTCTCTACTGTCATTATATTACCCTGGTCTACCATCTACTGTCATTATATTACCCTGGTCTACCATCTACTGTCATAATATTACCCTGGTCTACCATCTACTGTTATTGTATTACCCTGGTCTACCATCTCCTGTCATTATATTACCCTGGTCTACCATCTACTGTCATTATATTACCCTGGTCTCCCCTCTACTGTCATTATATTACCCTGGTCTACAATCAACTGTCATTATATTACCCTGGTCTACCTCTACTGTCATTATATTACCCTGGTCTACCATCTACTGTCATTATATTACCCTGGTCTACCATCTACTGTCATTATATTACCCTGGTACCTCTACTGTCATTATATTACCCTGGTCTACCTCTACTGTCATTATATTACCCTGGTCTCTACTGTCATTATATTACCCTGGTCTACCATCTACTGTCATTATATTACCCTGGTCTACCATCTACTGTCATTATATTACCCTGGTCTACCATCTACTGTCATTATATTACCCTGGTCTACCATCTACTGTCATTATATTACCCTGGTCTACCTCTACTGTCATTATATTACCCTGGTCTACCATCTACTGTCATTATATTACCCTGGTCTACCTCTACTGTCATTATATTACCCTGGTCTCTACTGTCATTATATTACCCTGGTCTACCATCTACTGTCATTATATTACCCTGGTCTACCATCTACTGTCATTATATTACCCTGGTCTACCATCTACTGTCATTATATTACCCTGGTCTCTACTGTCATTATATTACCCTGGTCTACCATCTACTGTCATTATATTACCCTGGTCTAACCTCTACTGTCATTATATTACCCTGGTCTCTACTGTCATTATATTACCCTGGTCTACCTCTACTGTCATTATATTACCCTAGTCTCTACTGTCATTATATTACCCTGGTCTACCATCTACTGTCATTATATTACCCTGGTCTACCATCTACTGTCATTATATTACCCTGGTCTACCATCTACTGTCATTATATTACCCTGGTCTACCATCTACTGTCATTATATTACCCTGGTCTAACCTCTACTGTCATTATATTACCCTGGTCTACCATCTACTGTCATTATATTACCCTGGTCTAACCTCTACTGTCATTATATTACCCTGGTCTCTACTGTCATTATATTACCCTGGTCTACCATCTACTGTCATTATATTACCCTGGTCTACCATCTACTGTCATTATATTACCCTGGTCTACCTCTACTGTCATTATATTACCCTGGTCTCTCTACTGTCATTATATTACCCTGGTCTACCATCTACTGTCATTATATTACCCTGGTCTACCATCTACTGTCATTATATTACCCTGGTCTACCATCTACTGTCATTATATTACCCTGGTCTACCATCTACTGTCATTATATTACCCTGGTCTACCATCTACTGTCATTATATTACCCTGGTCTACCTCTACTGTCATTATATTACCCTGGTCTCTACTGTCATTATATTACCCTGGTCTACCATCTACTGTCATTATATTACCCTGGTCTACCATCTACTGTCATTATATTACCCTGGTCTACCATCTACTGTCATTATATTACCCTGGTCTACATCTACTGTCATTATATTACCCTGGTCTACCATCTACTGTCATTATATTACCCTGGTCTACCCTCTACTGTCATTATATTACCCTGGTCTACCATCTACTGTCATTATATTACCCTGGTCTACCATCTACTGTCATTATATTACCCTGGTCTACCATCTACTGTCATTATATTACCCTGGTCTACCATCTACTGTCATTATATTACCCTGGTCTACCTCTACTGTCATTATATTACCCTGGTCTCTACTGTCATTATATTACCCTGGTCTACCATCTACTGTCATTATATTACCCTGGTCTACCTCTACTGTCATTATATTACCCTGGTCTACCATCTACTGTCATTATATTACCCTGGTCTAACCTCTACTGTCATTATATTACCCTGGTCTCTACTGTCATTATATTACCCTGGTCTACCATCTACTGTCATTATATTACCCTGGTCTACCTCTACTGTCATTATATTACCCTGGTCTCTACTGTCATTATATTACCCTGGTCTACCATCTACTGTCATTATATTACCCTGGTCTAACCTCTACTGTCATTGTATTACCCTGGTCTCTACTGTCATTATATTACCCTGGTCTACCATCTACTGTCATTATATTACCCTGGTCTACCATCTACTGTCATTATATTACCCTGGTCTACCATCTACTGTCATTATATTACCCTGGTCTACCATCTACTGTCATTATATTACCCTGGTCTACCATCTACTGTCATTATATTACCCTGGTCTACCATCTACTGTCATTATATTACCCTGGTCTACCATCTACTGTCATTATATTACCCTGGTCTACCATCTACTGTCATTATATTACCCTGGTCTACCATCTACTGTCATTATATTACCCTGGTCTAACCTCTACTGTCATTATATTACCCTGGTCTCTACTGTCATTATATTACCCTGGTCTAACCTCTACTGTCATTATATTACCCTGGTCTCTACTGTCATTATATTACCCTGGTCTACCATCTACTGTCATTATATTACCCTGGTCTACCATCTACTGTCATTATATTACCCTGGTCTACCATCTACTGTCATTATATTACCCTGGTCTAACATCTACTGTCATTGTATTACCCTGGTCTACCTCTACTGTCATTATATTACCCAGGTCTACCATCTACTGTCATTATATTACCCTGGTCTAACCTCTACTGTCATTATATTACCCTGGTCTCTACTGTCATTATATTACCCTGGTCTACCATCTACTGTCATTATATTACCCTGGTCTACCATCTACTGTCATTATATTACCCTGGTCTACCCTCTACTGTCATTATATTACCCTGGTCTCTACTGTCATTATATTACCCTGGTCTACCATCTACTGTCATTATATTACACTGGTCTACCTCTACTGTCATTATATTACCCTGGTCTCTACTGTCATTATATTACCCTGGTCTACCTCTACTGTCATTATATTACCCTAGTCTCTACTGTCATTATATTACCCTGGTCTACCATCTACTGTCATTATATTACCCTGGTCTACCATCTACTGTCATTATATTACCCTGGTCTACCATCTACTGTCATTATATTACCCTGGTCTACCATCTACTGTCATTATATTACCCTGGTCTACCTCTACTGTCATTATATTACCCTGGTCTACCATCTACTGTCATTATATTACCCTGGTCTACCTCTACTGTCATTATATTACCCTGGTCTCTACTGTCATTATATTACCCTGGTCTACCATCTACTGTCATTATATTACCCTGGTCTACCATCTACTGTCATTATATTACCCTGGTCTACCCTCTACTGTCATTATATTACCCTGGTCTCTACTGTCATTATATTACCCTGGTCTACCATCTACTGTCATTATATTACCCTGGTCTACCATCTACTGTCATTATATTACCCTGGTCTACCATCTACTGTCATTATATTACCCTGGTCTACCATCTACTGTCATTATATTACCCTGGTCTACCATCTACTGTCATTATATTACCCTGGTCTACCCTCTACTGTCATTATATTACCCTGGTCTACCATCTACTGTCATTATATTACCCTGGTCTACCATCTACTGTCATTATATTACCCTGGTCTACCATCTACTGTCATTATATTACCCTGGTCTACCACTCTACTGTCATTATATTACCCTGGTCTACCCTCTACTGTCATTATATTACCCTGGTCTACCATCTACTGTCATTATATTACCCTGGTCTACCTCTACTGTCATTATATTACCCTGGTCTCTACTGTCATTATATTACCCTGGTCTACCATCTACTGTCATTATATTACCCTGGTCTACCATCTACTGTCATTATATTACCCTGGTCTACCATCTACTGTCATTATATTACCCTGGTCTAACCTCTACTGTCATTTATTACCCTGGTCTCTCTACTGTCATTATATTACCCTGGTCTACCATCTACTGTCATATATTACCCTGGTCTACCCCTACTGTCATTATATTACCCTGGTCTACCATCTACTGTCATTATATTACCCTGGTCTACCCTCTACTGTCATTATATTACCCTGGTCTCTACTGTCATTATATTACCCTGGTCTACCATCTACTGTCATTATATTACCCTGGTCTACCATCTACTGTCATTATATTACCCTGACCCTGGTCTACCCTCTACTGTCATTATATTACCCTGGTCTACCATCTACTGTCATTATATTACCCTGGTCTAACCTCTACTGTCATTATATTACCCTGGTCTCTACTGTCATTATATTACCCTGGTCTACCATCTACTGTCATTATATTACCCTGGTCTACCATCTACTGTCATTATATTACCCTGGTCTACCATCTACTGTCATTATATTACCTGGTCTACCTCTACTGTCATTATATTACCCTGGTCTCTACTGTCATTATATTACCTGGTCTCTCTACTGTCATTATATTACCCTGGTCTACCATCTACTGTCATTATATTACCCTGGTCTACCATCTACTGTCATTATATTACCCTGGTCTACCATCTTGTCATTATTACCCTGGTCTACATCTACTGTCATTATATTACCCTGGTCTACCATCTACTGTCATTATATTACCCTGGTCTACCATCTACTGTCTATATTACCCTGGTCTACCATCTACTGTCATTATATTACCCTGGTCTAACCTCTACTGTCATTATATTACCCTGGTCTCTACTGTCATTATATTACCCTGGTCTACCATCTACTGTCATTATATTACCCTGGTCTACAATCTACTGTCATTATATTACCCTGGTCTACCATCTACTGTCATTATATTACCCTGGTCTAACCTCTACTGTCATTATATTACCCTGGTCTCATCTACTGTCATTATATTACCCTGGTCTACCATCTACTGTCATTATATTACCCTGGTCTAACCCTCTACTGTCATTATATTACCCTGGTCTACAATCTACTGTCATTATATTACCCTGGTCTACCCTCTACTGTCATTATATTACCTGGTCTCTACTGTCATTATATTACCCTGGTCTACCATCTACTGTCATTATATTACCCTGGTCTACCATCTACTGTCATTATATTACCCTGGTCTACCCTCTACTGTCATTATATTACCTGGTCTACAATCTACTGTCATTATATTACCCTGGTCTACATCTACTGTCTATATTACCCTGATCTACCCTGGTCTCCCTCTACTGTCATTATATTACCCTGGTCTACATCTACTGTCATTATATTACCCTGGTCTACCCTCTACTGTCATTATATTACCTGGTCTATCATCTACTGTCATTATATTACCCTGGTCTCTACTGTCATTATATACCCTGGTCTACCATCTACTGTCATTATATTACCCTGGTCTACCATCTACTGTCATTATATTACCCTGGTCTACCATCTACTGTCATTATATTACCTGGTCTAACCTCTACTGTAATTATTACCCTGGTCTCTACTGTCATTATATTACACTGGTCTACCATCTACTGTCATTATATTACCCTGGTCTAACCCTATTGTCATTATATTACCCTGGTCTACATTCTACTTATATATTACCCTGGTCTACCCTCTACTGTCATTGTAT
>NW_022263678.1:0-20000 GCF_002021735.2 Oncorhynchus kisutch
AGAGAGAAGAGGAGAAAGAGAAAAGAGACGAGAGAGAAGAGAGCGCAGAGAGAAGAGCGACAGAGAGAACGAGAAAGAGAAAGAGAGAAAGAGAAAGAGACAGCGAGACAAACTTCTGTGACTGTAATATTTATTGTTCACTTTTGTTTATTTCACTTTTGTTTATCCATAAATACATGTTTCCATGCCAATAAAGCCCTTAAATTGAATTGAGAGAGAGAAGAGTATTTTATTTGCAGCCACTAGTTCAGGTCAGCTCCCCATTTCAGTCTCTGTTAATAAACTTCACCTTTCCTGTTAGTGAGTGAGTTGTCATAGAAACAGTTGTATATTACCTGGGGGAATTCTAAAAGCCATGAAGTTGTCCTGTAATGTGTGTCTGTCCTGTACTGTGGGTCTGATTCAAAACTGCTGTCCTGTCCTAGTCCCCTTCTCTTTACCCTTTCTAGGGTCCCTATGTAGGGTGGTTTCATCATGTTTGTTATCCTAACTAGGGTTCCTATGTAGGGTGGTTCATCATGTCTGTTATCCTAACTAGGGTCCCTATGTAGGGTGGTTTCATCATGTCTGTTATCCTAACTAGGGTCCCTATGTAGGGTGGTTTCATCATGTCTGTTATCCTAACTAGGGTCCCTATGTAGGGTGGTTTCATCATGTGTGTACCCTTCCTAGGGTCCCTATGTAGGGTGGTTCATCATGTCTGTTATCCTAACTAGGGTTCCTATGTAGGGTGGTTCATCATGTCTGTTATCCTAACTAGGGTCCCTATGTAGGGTGGTTTGTATGTCTGTTATCCTAACTAGGGTCCCTATGTAGGGTGGTTTGTCATGTCTGTTATCCTAACTAGGGTTCCTATGTAGGGTGGTTTCATCATGTCTGTTATCCTAACTAGGGTCCCTATGTAGGGTGGTTCATCATGTCTGTTATCCTAACTAGGGTTCCTATGTAGGGTGTTCATCATGTCTGTTATCCTAACTAGGGTCCCTATGTAGGGTGGTTTGTCATGTCTGTTATCCTAACTAGGGTCCCTATGTAGGGTGGTTTGTCATGTCTGTTATCCTAACTAGGGTTCCTATGTAGGGTGGTTCATCATGTCTGTTATCCTAACTAGGGTCCCTATGTAGGGTGGTTCATCATGTCTGTTATCCTAACTAGGGTTCCTATGTAGGGTGGTTCATCATGTCTGTTATCCTAACTAGGGTCCCTATGTAGGGTGGTTCATCATGTCTGTTATCCTAACTAGGGTTCCTATGTAGGGTGGTTTGTCATGTCTGTTATCCTAACTAGGGTTCCTATGTAGGGTGGTTCATCATGTCTGTTATCCTAACTAAGGTCCCTATGTAGGGTGGTTCATCATGTCTGTTATCCTAACTAGGGTCCCTATGTAGGGTGGTTTCATCATGTGTGTACCCTTCCTAGGGTCCCTATGTAGGGTGGTTTCATCATGTCTGTATCCTAACTAGGGTCCCTATGTAGGGTGGTTTCATCATGTGTGTTATCCTAACTAGGGTCCCTATGTAGGGTGGTTTCATCATGTGTGTACCCTTCCTAGGCTCCCTATGTAGGGTGGTTTCATCATGTGTGTACCCTTCCTAGGGTCTCTATGAAGGTGTGATGTATCATTTGTTTTGTCAGTCTAAACTGTCTCAGATTGCTAGCCAACACTTTCATTTCTGTGTGTCTTTCTCTCCTTTTCATTCTGTTGAAAGATGTCCATAAAGATCATCGTCACGCCAACCGTCTCCTACAGACATGTTCCAAAGTATATGCAAACACATCAATAAATATATATTTATATGTAGAAGAGTAGATAGATATAGATGACTGTAACAATTTGCACAGTGTCTGAAGAGAAGTCAGGAATGATCCGTCTAAACAAAATGGCTACCGAACTCCAACTCCCACAATCCCCTGTGTCTATGGTAAAATGAACTACAAGTGACTTTGTAGTTCAGAACTAGTTAAAACAATAACGTGTGTCTGCAAAACCTTTCTAAGTGTAAAGAAATTGAAGGTTGTTAACACTTAAGATTCATTTTTCAAAATAAATATTTGAATATTTGTGTTTGATAAAATGTGTTTAATAAATCCTGTCTCTCAAATTCAGATTTTGTACTGATTTATTGAGTTGTTTTTGTTTTAATTGTTGTTGACATTTTACAGCCTGGGGGGATGTATGTGTGTTTCTGCCATGTTGACTCCTAAAGTGTGTTCTATCTGCAACAAAACAAGGACTGTGTCCCAAATGCACACTCTGTTATTCCCTATTTAGTTCACCATAGAACCCATAGGGCCCTGGTCGTAAGTAGTGCACTACATAGGACATAGGGGGCCATTCAGGACGTAGCCACGGTGTGTGTATTCAGGGGTGACATCCCCCTCTCACTGAGACTGTGTTTCTGTTGGGTTTAATGATGACAAATCCTTTACTCAGACAGGAGGTACAGTAGACAGTTGGTGGGTTGCTGGTGAGTTACATAATGTCACCATCATCAGTCACCTCTGTCACAGTCTAGGAATAAGGTTCAGTACGACTTTTCACAGTCTCGGAATATGGTTCAGTATGACTTGTCACAGTCTCGGAATATGGTTCAGTACGACGTGTCCCAGTCTAGGAATATGGTTCAGTATGACTTGTCACAGTCTCGGAATATGGTTCAGTACGACGTGTCCCAGTCTAGGAGTATGGTTTCAGTATGACTTGTCACAGTCTAGGAATATGGTTCAGTATGACTTGTCACAGTCTAGGAGTTATGGTCAGTACGACTTGCTACAGTCTAGGAATATCGTTCAGTACGACTTGTCACAGTCTAGGAATATCGTTCAGTACGACTTGTCACAGTCTAGGAATATGGTTCAGTACGACTTGTCACAGTCTAGGAATATGGTTCAGTACGACTTGTCACAGTACACTGCCAATAGATATCTGTGTGAAATTGTGTTACATCCCAAACCAGCAGTCATTCCCCCGTTGTGTTTACATCCCAAACCAGCAGTCATTCCCCTGTTGTGTTACATCCCAAACCAGCAGTCATTCCCCCGTTGTGTTTACATCCCAAACCAGCAGTCATTCCCCCGTTGTGTTTACATCCCAAACCAGCAGTCATTTCCCCTGTTGTGTTACATCCCAAACCAGCAGTCATTCCCTGTTGTGTTACATCCCAAACCAGCAGTCATTCCCTGTTGTGTTACATCCAAACCAGCAGTCATTCCCCCATTGTGTTTACATCCCAAACCCAGCAGTCATTCCCCCGTTGTGTTTACATCCCAAACCAGCAGTCATTCCCCCCGTTGTGTTTACATCCCAAACCAGCAGTCATTTCCCCCTCTGTGTTAATTCCCAGGCACCAGTATTATAACCAAACTCCAAGTCAGATGTCAAACCCTCTCAACCGTTCTCTCCAAGCTGAAGAAAGGAAAGTCCTTTTTCCTTTTAAACATCGCAAATAATGAAAATAATAGAGATAAATTCATATCAGTTCATATTCCGTTTAATTATTTATTACATTTATTTTAAATATATAAACGGAAATTCATAGGAATTTATATATTCTACCTGTAAACACGATCTCAGGAGGGAACCTCTGCTTTATCTTCCAGAGAATAATACCATTCATAATAATATTAATGAAACTGCCGAACAAAACCACTTTCTTCTCCTGTTGTTGGTGTTTCCAGGTCTGAGGAGAACCTCTGTACTGGTTAATGTGGTGTGTTTTACACCACACACACACACACACACACACACACACACACACACACACACACACCACACACACACACACACACACACACACACACACACACACACACACACACACAAATACACACACACAAATACACACATACACAAATACACACACACACACATACACAAATACACACATACACACACACACACACCAATACACACACACACACACACAAATACACACACATACACAAATACACACAATACACACACAACACAAATACACACCACACACACACAACACATACACACACACAAATACACACACACACACACACAAAAATACACACACACACACAAATACACACACACACACACACACACAAATACACACACATACACAATATACACACACAAATACACACACATACACAAATATACACACACACACACACACACTCCTCTTGGAGTCAGATCCTCTCCAGTCTCTCCCATACAGGACTCCTCCTCTAGGAGTCAGATCCTCTCCAGTCTCTCCCATACAGGACTCCTCTAGGAGTCAGATCCTCTCCAGTCTCTCCCATACAGGACTCCTCCTCTAGGAGTCAGACCTCTCCAGTCTCTCCCATACAGGACTCCTCCTCTAGGAGTCAGATCCTCTCCAGTCTCTCCCATACAGGACTCCTCTAGGAGTCAGATCCTCTCCAGTCTCTCCCATACAGGACTCCTCTAGGAGTCAGACCCTCTCCAGTCTCTCCCATACAGGACTCCTCTAGGAGTCAGACCCTCTCCAGTCTCTCCCATACAGGACTCCTCTAGGAGTCAGACCCTCTCCAGTCTCTCCCATACAGGACTCCTCTAGGAGTCAGACCCTCTCCCAGTCTCTCCCATACAGGACTCCTCTAGGAGTCAGATCCTCTCCAGTCTCTCCCATACAGGACTCCTCTAGGAGTCAGATCCTCTCCAGTCTCTCCCATACAGGACTCCTCCTCTAGGAGTCAGACCCTCTCCAGTCTCTCCCATACAGGACTCCTCTAGGAGTCAGATCCTCTCCAGTCTCTCCCATACAGGACTCCTCTAGGAGTCAGACCCTCTCCAGTCTCTCCCATACAGGACTCCTCTAGGAGTCAGATCCTCTCCAGTCTCTCCCATACAGGACTCCTCTAGGAGTCAGACCCTCTCCAGTCTCTCCCATACAGGACTCCTCTAGGAGTCAGACCCTCTCCAGTCTCTCCCATACAGGACTCCTCTAGGAGTCAGATCCTCTCCAGTCTCTCCCATACAGGACTCCTCTAGGAGTCAGATCCTCTCCAGTCTCTCCCATACAGGACTCCTCTAGGAGTCAGACCCTCTCCAGTCTCTCCCATACAGGACTCCTCTAGGAGTCAGACCCCTCTCCAGTCTCTCCCATACAGGACTCCTCTAGGAGTCAGACCCTCTCCAGTCTCTCCCATACAGGACTCCTCTAGGAGTCAGACCCTCTCCAGTCTCTCCCATACAGGACTCCTCTAGGAGTCAGACCCTCTCCAGTCTCTCCCATACAGGACTCCTCTAGGAGTCAGACCCTCTCCAGTCTCTCCCATACAGGACTCCTCTTGGAGTCAGACCCTCTCCAGTCTCTCCCATACAGGACTCCTCTAGGAGTCAGATCCTCTCCAGTCTCTCCCATACAGGACTCCTCTAGGAGTCAGACCCTCTCCAGTCTCTCCCATACAGGACTCCTCTAGGAGTCAGACCCTCTCCAGTCTCTCCCATACAGGACTCCTCTTGGAGTCAGACCCTCTCCAGTCTCTCCCATACAGGACTCCTCTAGGAGTCAGATCCTCTCCAGTCTCTCCCATACAGGACTCCTCTAGGAGTCAGACCCTCTCCAGTCTCTCCCATACAGGACTCCTCATCTAGGAGTCAGATCCTCTCCAGTCTCTCCCATACAGGACTCCTCATCTAGGAGTCAGACCCTCTCCAGTCTCTCCCATACAGGACTCCTCTAGGAGTCAGATCCTCTCCAGTCTCTCCCATACAGGACTCCTCATCTAGGAGTCAGATCCTCTCCAGTCTCTCCCATACAGGACTCCTCATCTAGGAGTCAGATCCTCTCCAGTCTCTCCCATACAGGACTCCTCTAGGAGTCAGATCCTCTCCAGTCTCTCCCATACAGGACTCCTCTAGGAGTCAGATCCTCTCCAGTCTCTCCCATACAGGACTCCTCTAGGAGTCAGATCCTCTCCAGTCTCTCCCATACAGGACTCCTCCTCTAGGAGTCAGATCCTCTCCAGTCTCTCCCATACAGGACTCCTCTAGGAGTCAGATCCTCTCCAGTCTCTCCATACAGGACTCCTCTAGGAGTCAGATCCTCTCCAGTCTCTCCCATACAGGACTCCTCCTCTAGGAGTCAGACCCTCTCCAGTCTCTCCCATACAGGACTCCTCCTCTAGGAGTCAGATCCTCTCCAGTCTCTCCCATACAGGACTCCTCTAGGAGTCAGATCCTCTCCAGTCTCTCCCATACAGGACTCCTCTAGGAGTCAGATCCTCTCCAGTCTCTCCCATACAGGACTCCTCTAGGAGTCAGATCCTCTCCAGTCTCTCCCATACAGGACTCTCTAGGAGTCAGATCCTCTCCAGTCTCTCCCATACAGGATCCTCTAGGAGTCAGATCCTCTCCAGTCTCTCCATACAGGACTCCTCTAGGAGTCAGATCCTCTCCAGTCTCTCCCATACAGGACTCCTCTAGGAGTCAGATCCTCTCCAGTCTCTCCCATACAGGACTCCTCTAGGAGTTCAGATCTCTCCAGCTCTCCCATACAGGACTCCTCTAGGAGTCAGATCCTCTCCAGTCTCTCCCATACAGGACTCCTCTAGGAGTCAGATCCTCTCCAGTCTCTCCCATACAGGACTCCTCCTCTAGGAGTCAGATCCTCTCCAGTCTCTCCCATACGGACTCTCCTCTAGGAGTCAGATTCCTCTCCAGTCTCTCCCATACAGGACTCCTCTAGGAGTCAGATCCTCTCCAGTCTCTCCATACAGACTCCTCTAGGAGTCAGACCCTCTCCAGTCTTCTCCCATACAGGACTCCTCTAGAGTCAGACCCTCTCCAGTCTCTCCCATACAGGACTCCTCTAGGAGTCAGACCCTCTCCAGTCTCTCCCATACAGGACTCCTCTAGGAGTCAGAACCCTCTCAGTCTCTCCCATACAGGACTCCTCTCAGGAGTCAGACCCTTCCAGTCTCTCCCATACAGGACTCCTCCTCTAGGAGTCAGATCCTCTCCAGTCTCTCCCATACAGGACTCCTCCTCAGGAGTCAGATCCTCTCCAGTCTCTCCCATACAGGGACTCCTCTAGGAGTCAGACCCTCTCCAGTCTCTCCCATACAGGACTCCTCTAGGAGTCAGATCCTCCCAGTCTCTCCCATACAGGACTCCTCTAGGAGTCAGACCCTCTCCAGTCTCTCCCATACAGGGACTCCTCTAGGAGTCAGACCCTCTCCAGTCTCTCCCATACAGGACTCCTCTAGGAGTCAGATCCTCTCCAGTCTCTCCCATACAGGACTCCTCTAGGAGTCAGATCCTCTCCAGTCTCTCCCATACAGGACTCCTCTAGGAGTCAGATCCTCTCCAGTCTCTCCCATTACAGGGACTCCTCCTCTAGGAGTCAGATCTCTCCAGTCTTCTCCCATACAGGACTCCTCTAGGAGTCAGATCCTCTCCAGTCTCTCCCATACAGGACTCCTCTAGGAGTCAGACCCTCTCCAGTCTCTCCCATACAGGACTCCTCTAGGAGTCAGATCCTCTCCAGTCTCTCCATACAGGACTCCTCTCTAGGAGTCAGATCCTCTCCAGTCTCTCCCATACAGGACTCCTCTAGGAGTCAGACCCTCTCCAGTCTCTCCCATACAGGACTCCTCTAGGAGTCAGACCCTCTCCAGTCTCTCCCATACAGGACTCCTCTAGGAGTCAGACCCTCTCCAGTCTCTCCCATACAGGACTCCTCTAGGAGTCAGACCCTCTCCAGTCTCTCCCATACAGGACTCCTCTAGGAGTCAGATCCTCTCCAGTCTCTCCCATACAGGACTCCTCCTCTAGGAGTCAGATCCTCTCCAGTCTCTCCCATACAGGACTCCTCTAGGAGTCAGACCCTCTCCAGTCTCTCCCATACAGGACTCCTCTAGGAGTCCGACCCTCTCCAGTCTCTCCCATACAGGACTCCTCTAGGAGTCAGATCCTCTCCAGTCTCTCCCATACAGGACTCCTCTAGGAGTCAGATCCTCTCCAGTCTCTCCCATACAGGACTCCTCTAGGAGTCAGATCCTCTCCAGTCTCTCCCATACAGGACTCCTCCTCTAGGAGTCAGACCCTCTCCAGTCTCTCCCATACAGGACTCCTCTAGGAGTCAGATCCTCTCCAGTCTCTCCCATACAGTACTCCTCCTCTAGGAGTCAGATCCTCTCCAGTCTCTCCCATACAGGACTCCTCTAGGAGTCAGACCCTCTCCAGTCTCTCCCATACAGGACTCCTCTAGGAGTCAGACCCTCTCCAGTCTCTCCCATACAGGACTCCTCTAGGAGTCAGACCCTCTCCAGTCTCTCCCATACAGGACTCCTCTAGGAGTCAGATCCTCTCCAGTCTCTCCCATACAGGACTCCTCTAGGAGTCAGATCCTCTCCAGTCTCTCCCATACAGGACTCCTCTAGGAGTCAGACCCTCTCCAGTCTCTCCCATACAGGACTCCTCTAGGAGTCAGACCCTCTCCAGTCTCTCCCATACAGGACTCCTCTAGGAGTCAGACCCTCTCCAGTCTCTCCCATACAGGACTCCTCTAGGAGTCAGATCCTCTCCAGTCTCTCCCATACAGGACTCCTCTAGGAGTCAGACCCTCTCCAGTCTCTCCCATACAGGACTCCTCTAGAGTCAGATCCTCTCCAGTCTCTCCCATACAGTACTCCTCCTCTAGGAGTCAGATCCTCTCCAGTCTCTCCCATACAGGACTCCTCTAGGAGTCAGACCCTCTCCAGTCTCTCCCATACAGGACTCCTCTAGGAGTCAGACCCTCTCCAGTCTCTCCCATACAGGACTCCTCTAGGAGTCAGACCCTCTCCAGTCTCTCCCATACAGGACTCCTCTAGGAGTCAGATCCTCTCCAGTCTCTCCCATACAGGACTCCTCTAGGAGTCAGATCCTCTCCAGTCTCTCCCATACAGGACTCCTCTAGGAGTCAGACCCTCTCCAGTCTCTCCCATACAGGACTCCTCTAGGAGTCAGATCCTCTCCAGTCTCTCCCATACAGGACTCCTCTTCTTTTAACTGTTTGTTATCTGTGTTATCTGTTTATTTTGTAAAGGGTGTAACACACACACACACACACACACACACACACACACACACACACACACACACACACACACACACCACACACACACACGAACTCACACACACACACACACACACACACACACACACACACACACACACACACACACACACACACACACACACACACACACACACACACACACACGAACTCACACACACACACACACACACACACACACACACGAACTCACACACACACACACACACACACACACACGAACTCACACACACACACACACACACACACACACACACGAACTCACACATACACACACACACATGAACTCACACACACACACACACACACACACACACACACATGAACTCACACACACACACACACACGCATAGAGACAGAGAGATAGCGATCGTCTTGTGTGTGTTGTCATATCCAGTGCAAAGGTCCATTGCTGTTTAGAAAAGACAGCTCCATATCGTGCAGTCCCAGTCCTCCAGCAGTGTGGTGTCTTCTTGTCTGTAGCAGCCAGTGGCTTCGTTACACCAGTGGTTTACTAGTAATGACTGTGATATGTGGCTCAGAGGTGTCCTGCCCATAGGGGGCACGTGCCCCCTCAGATTTGTCCTGGTTTTTTTTGTATACTTTTTAAAAAATTAAAAATTTTAAGCCCACGTTTTATCATAATTATTCATAAAATGATCTGTCAGTGGTATTCTGCGGGGGGGGGGGGCACACTGACTGGACCAGGCTAAGAGTAACCACCCCCACCACCCCCCCTATTCTCCTTAGTAAGTGGTTTCTTCCAAGATACACCAGAGAGCGATGATATCCTCGGCAGGACGCTAGATACTGTAGTGCGTGTAGACAGTATCGTCAGTGGAGGAAGAGAGAGAGTGTTGTTTTTCACTAGCGGTAAAGGGCAGGAGGCGCAGGAGGATGAGGACAGTGGATTCCTGCTTGATGAATAAATACAGTGCCTTGCGAAAGTATTCGGCCCCCTTGAACTTTGCGACCTTTTGCCACATTTCAGGCTTCAAACATAAAGATATAAAACTGTATTTTTTTGTGAAGAATCAACAACAAGTGGGACACAATCATGAAGTGGAACGACATTTATTGGATATTTCAAACTTTTTTAACAAATCAAAAACTGAAAAATTGGGCGTGCTAAATTATTCAGCCCCTTTACTTTCAGTGCAGCAAACTCTCTCCAGAAGTTCAGTGAGGATCTCTGAATGATCCAATGTTGACCTAAATGACTAATGATGATAAATACATTCCACCTGTGTGTAATCAAGTCTCCGTATAAATGCACCTGCACTGTGATAGTCTCACAGGTCCGTTAAAAGCGCAGAGAGCATCATGAAGAACAAGGAACACACCAGGCAGGTCCGAGATACTGTTGTGAAGAAGTTTAAAGCCGGATTTGGATACAAAAAGATTTCCCAAGCTTTAAACATCCCAAGGAGCACTGTGCAAGCGATAATATTGAAATGGAAGGAGTATCAGACCACTGCAAATCTACCAAGACCTGGCCGTCCCTCTAAACTTTCAGCTCATACAAGGAGAAGACTGATCAGAGATGCAGCCAAGAGGCCCATGATCACTCTGGATGAACTGCAGAGATCTACAGCTGAGGTGGGAGACTCTGTCCATAGGACAACAATCAGTCGTGTATTGCACAAATCTGGCCTTTATGGAAGAGTGGCAAGAAGAAAGCCATTTCTTAAAGATATCCATAAAAAGTGTAGTTTAAAGTTTGCCACAAGCCACCTGGGAGACACACCAAACATGTGGAAGAAGGTGCTCTGGTCAGATGAAACCAAAATTGAACTTTTTGGCAACAATGCAAAACGTTATGTTTGGCGTAAAAGCAACACAGCCCATCACCCTGAACACACCATCCCCACTGTCAAACATGGTGGTGGCAGCATCATGGTTTGGGCCTGCTTTTCTTCAGCAGGGACAGGGAAGATGGTTAAAATTTATGGGAAGATGGATGGAGCCAAATACAGGACCATTCTGGAAGAAAACCTGATGGAGTCTGCAAAAGACCTGAGACTGGGACGGAGATTTGTCTTCCAACAAGACAATGATCCAAAACATAAAGCAAAATCTACAATGGAATGGTTCAAAAATAAACATATCCAGGTGTTAGAATGGCCAAGTCAAAGTCCAGACCTGAATCCAATCGAGAATCTGTGGAAAGAACTGAAAACTGCTGTTCACAAATGCTCTCCATCCAACCTCACTGAGCTCGAGCTGTTTTGCAAGGAGGAATGGGAAAAAATTTCAGTCTCTCGATGTGCAAAACTGATAGAGACATACCCCAAGCGACTTACAGCTGTAATCACAGCAAAAGGTGGCGCTACAAAGTATTAACTTAAGAGGGCTGAATAATTTTGCACGGCCAATTTTTCAGTTTTTGATTTGTTAAAAAAGTTTGAAATATCCAATAAATGTCGTTCCACTTCATGATTGTGTCCCACTTGTTGTTGATTCTTCACAAAAAAATACAGTTTTATATCTTTATGTTTGAAGCCTGAAATGTGGCAAAAGGTCGCAAAGTTCAAGGGGGCCGAATACTTTCGCAAGGCACTGTAAAACACGTTTGTTTGTTTCTCTGTATCACTGGCCACCTTAGCAATTTGATGAAGTTGGCTTTAGTTAACCAGCTGGGTATGTTCCCAATGTCCCGAACTCATCACTCGCTACCGAGACATTTCTATGAATTAAGTTATGAGTAGCTTATCGGACCGTCTGCTTGGCAAGGTGGCTGGACTTTAGAAAATACAAACATTTATTTAATTATTAGGTCATGATATTATATACCAGTGAGACGGTTGTACCAAACTTCTCAGGCATAAACATTCTTAAAGAATCAATGTGCATCATTAATTCAAATGACAATTAAAGAGGTATGCTTAGATAACCCACATGCAGAAAAATATATAGTGCGTATAGTGTGTTTCCATCTGCTACATCAGTCAGAAGAAGGGAGAAGGCAGCCTATCTCAATCAGAACAGGGGAGAAGGCAGCCTATCTCAATCAGAACAGGGGGAGAAGGCAGCCTATCTCAATCAGAACAGGGGAGAAGGCAGCCTATCTCAATCAGAACAGGGGGAGAAGGCAGCCTATCTCAATCAGAACAGGGGGAGAAGGCAGCCTATCTCAATCAGAACAGGGGGAGAAGGCAGCCTATCTCAATCAGAACAGGGGTTTAGCCATGTTATTCCACTGTGTTACAAAGCAGATCACATAAAGAGAACCATCCGGAGGCTTCTCGTGCCAGAGCATCCAGCGTGCCAAGCACCCGGGCACCGCCCAGCCACAAGAAGAAGAAGTAGAAAAGCCACCGTGCAAATGTGCAAATTTCCAAACATTCCCCCCTGTTGAGGCCGAGCCTCAAAGAGGGCTCCCATCCAGAAAGCTCTGCACACCACCACGGCCCGCCAGCCCCAGCCCAGCAAGCTGACAGGAGACTGGGGATGTGTTTCTACCCGTTGCCCAGGCTCTGGACAGACAGCCCTGGGTGACATGGGGAGGGTCCCAATAGTCTAATAAGGATGGCCTCCTCTCTTCATGTCTCCTGGTCTCATTTCATCTGTTATAGATGTGAAAGAGGAGGACTGGGGAAAACACATCAAATAACTGGTGTTACTACAGTTTCTACATTCACCATCATGCTCTCACCTATATGCTCTCACCTATAAGCTCTCACCTATATGCTCTCACCTATATGCTCTCACCTCTATGCTCTCACCATAATGCTCTCACCTATATGCTCTCACCATAATGCTCTCACCTATAAGCTCTCACCTATATGCTCTCACCTATATGCTCTCACCTATATGCTCTCATCTATATGCTCTCACCTATATGCTCTCACCTCTATGCTCTCACCATAATGCTCTCACCTATATGCTCTCACCTATATGCTCTCACCATCATGCTCTCACCTATATGCTCTCACCTATATGCTCTCACCTATATGCTCTCACCTATATGCTCTCACCTATATGCTCTCACCATCATGCTCTCACCTATATGCTCTCACCTATAAGCTCTCACCTCTATGCTCTCACCTATATGCTCTCATCTCTATGCTCTCACCATCATGCTCTCACCTCTATGCTCTCACCTATATGCTCTCACCTCTATGCTCTCACCTATATGCTCTCATCTCTATGCTCTCACCATCATGCTCTCACCTATATGCTCTCACCTATATGCTCTCACCTATATGCTCTCACCTATATGCTCTCACCTATATGCTCTCACCTATATGCCCTCACCTATATGCTCTCATCTATATGCTCTCACCATCATGCTCTCACCTATATGCTCTCACCTATATGCTCTCACCTCTATGCTCTCACCATCATGCTCTCACCTATATGCTCTCACTTATATGCTCTCACCTATATGCTCTCACCTATATGCTCTCACCTATATGCTCTCACCTATATGCTCTCACCTCTATGCTCTCACCATCATGCTCTCACCTATATGCTCTCACTTATATGCTCTCACCTATATGCTCTCACCTATATGCTCTCACCTATATGCTCTCACCTATATGCTCTCACACCAGTTCAGATGAAGGAGAGTAGACAAGGTCGGATAGATGGAAGAAGGAGAGGAGACGAGGTCGGATAGATGGAAGAAGGAGAGGAGACGAGGTCAGATAGGTGGATTAAGGAGAGGAGATGATGCCAGGAGAGTAAACCACACTAGACTATTGAGACTCAGCCCTCCATGCTTGCCCACGTGCATCCCTGCTAAGACCAGGTCAAAGGGCAGAGAGAGGGAGGGAGGGGGATAGAGAGACAGAGAGAGGGAGAGAAAGAGAGAGGGAGGGAGGGAAAGAGATAGAGAGAGGGAGAGAGATAGAGAGGGAGAGAAAGAGAGAGGGAGAGAAAGAGAGAGGGAGAGAAAGAGAGAAGGAGGGAGAGAAAGAGAGGAGAGAGAGAAAGAGAGAGGGAGAGAAAGAGATAGGGAGAGAAAGAGAGAAGGAGGGAGAGAAAGAGATAGGGAGCATGCGAGAGAGAGGGAGAGAAAGAGATAGGGAGCGCGCGAGAGAGGGAGAGGGAGAGGGAGAGAGAGAGTCAGTGTGTGTGTGATGTACACTCCCAGGCCTGAGCCACTGGCTGCCTGTCTGGCCTGCCTCGCTGTTTAAAGTGTATATAGCCAGTGCTCTCTCTCTCTCTCTATCTCTCTCTCTCTCTCTCTCTCTCTCCCTCCCTCTCTCTCTCTCTCTCTCTCTCTCTCTCTCCCTCCTCTCTCTCTCTCTCTCTCTCTCCCTCCCTCTCTCTCTCTCTCTCTCTCTCTCTCCCTCCCTCTCTCTCTCCCTCTCTCTCTCTCTCTCTCTCTCTCTCTCTCTCTCTCTCTCCATTCATGTGTTTTTCAGCAGGGATAAAGCGGGCCGTGTGTGGGCGTGGAAACGATGTGGTTTCAGCCTGGAGGCCAACACCACACTGATTGGAAGAAAAGGAGGAGGATGTGAAAGAGAGAGAGAGAGAGAGAGGGAGAGAGAGAGAGAGAGAGAGAGAGAGAGAGAGAGGGAGAGAGGCAGAGAGAGAGAGAGATAGAGACAGGCAGAGAGAGAAACAGAGAAAAGCAATGATCCTGAAATAACATCCATAGGAAGACACAATGTGGAATAGGGAAGGAACGACTTGTGGTCAGGCCTGTGCCAGATAGGAAGAGGAGGACCCCAAATATACATCTGAAGAGGAAGAGAGGAGAATAAACAGATACAATGAAAAGATCAAGGTCATAACGAGGGGAAGTATAGTGTGTATGTCTGTGTTGGAGGTGTCTGTGTTGGAGGTGTCTGTGTGGTGTATGTCTGTGTTGGAGGTGTCTGTGTTGGAGGTGTCTGTGTTGGAGGTGTCTGTGTTGGAGGTGTCTGTGTGGTGTATGTCTGTGTTGGAGGTGTCTGTGTTGGAGGTGTCTGTGTTGGAGGTGTCTGTGTTGGAGGTGTCTGTGTTGGAGGTGTCTGTGTTGGAGGTGTCTGTGTGGAGGTGTCTGTGTGGTGTATGTCTGTGTTGGAGGTGTCTGTGTTGGAGGTGTCTGTGTTGGAGGTGTCTGTGTGGTGTATGTCTGTGTTGGAGGTGTCTGTGTTGGAGGTGTCTGTGTGGTGTATGTCTGTGTTGGAGGTGTCTGTGTTGGAGGTGTCTGTGTTGGAGGTGTCTGTGTTGGAGGTGTCTGTGTTGGAGGTGGCAGTGTTGGAGGTGTCTGTGTTGGAGGTGTCTGTGTTGGAGGTGTCTGTGTTGGAGGTGTCTGTGTTGGAGGTGTCTGTGTTGGAGGTGTCTGTGTTGGAGGTGGCAGTGTTGGAGGTGTCTGTGTTGGAGGTGGCAGTGTTGGAGGTGTCTGTGTTGGAGGTGTCTGTGTTGGAGGTGTCTGTGTTGGAGGTGTCTGTGTTGGAGGTGTCTGTGTTGGAGGTGGCAGTGTTGGAGGTGTCTGTGTTGGAGGGTGGCAGTGTTGGAGGTGTCTGTGTTGGAGGTGTCTGTGTTGGAGGTGTCTGTGTTGGAGGTGTCTGTGTTGGAGGTGTCTGTGTTGGAGGTGGCAGTGTTGGAGGTGTCTGTGTTGGAGGTGGCAGTGTTGGAGGTGTCTGTGTTGGAGGTGTCTGTGTTGGAGGTGTCTGTGTTGGAGGTGTCTGTGTTGGAGGTGTCTGTGTTGGAGGTGTCTGTGTTGGAGGTGTCTGTGTTGGAGGTGGCAGTGTTGGAGGTGTCTGTGTTGGAGGTGGCAGTGTTGGAGGTGTCTGTGTTGGAGGTGTCTGTGTTGGAGGTGTCTGTGTTGGAGGTGTCTGTGTTGGAGGTGTCTGTGTTGGAGGTGTCTGTGTGGTGTATGTCTGTGTTGGAGGTGTCT
The DNA here is from genome assembly GCF_002021735.2 of Oncorhynchus kisutch. Lineage (NCBI taxonomy): Eukaryota > Metazoa > Chordata > Actinopteri > Salmoniformes > Salmonidae > Oncorhynchus > Oncorhynchus kisutch. The sequence continues at coordinate 15,895 of NW_022263678.1, forward strand.
GTGTTTGAGGTGTCTGTATGGAGGTGTCAGTGTTGGAGGTGTCTGTGTTGGAGGTGTCTGTGTTGGAGGTGTCTGTGTGGTGTATGTCTGTGTTGGAGGTGTCTGTGTTTGAGGTGTCTGTGTTGGAGGTGTCAGTGTTGGAGGTGGCAGTGTTGGAGGTGTCTGTGTGGTGTATGTCTGTGTGGTGTATGTATGTGTTGGAGGTGTCTGGTTGGAGGTGTCTGTGTTGGAGGTATCAGTGTTGGAGGTGTCTGTGTTGGAGGTGTCAGTGTTGGAGGTGTCAGTGTTGGAGGTGTCTGTGCGGTGTATGTCTGTGTGGTGTATGTATGTGTTGGAGGTGTCTGTGTTGGAGGTATCTGTGTTGGAGGTGTCTGTGTGGGAGGTGTCTGTGTTGGAGGTGTCTGTGTTGGAGGTGTCTGTGTTGGAGGTGTCAGTGTTGGAGGTGTCTGTGTTGGAGGTGTCTGTGTTGGAGGTGTCAATGTTGTTGGTGTCTGTGTTGGAGGTGTCTGTGTTGGAGGTATCTGTGTTGGAGGTATCTGTGTTGGAGGTGTCAATGTTGTTGGTGGTCTGTGTTGGAGGTGTCTGTGTTGGAGGTATCTGTGTTGGAGGTGTCAATGTTGTTGGTGGTCTGTGTTGGAGGTGTCTGTGTTGGAGGTATCTGTGTTGGAGGTGTCTGTGTTGGAGGTATCTGTGTTGGAGGTATCTGTGTTGGAGGTATCTGTGTTGGAGGTATCTGTGTTGGAGGTGTCTGTGTTGGAGGTATCTGTGTTGGAGGTGTCAATGTTGGAGGTGTATGTGTTGGAGGTGTCATTGTTGGAGGTGTCTGTGTGGTGTATGTCTGTGTTGGAGGTGTCAGTGTTGAAGGTGTCTGTGTGGTGTATGTCAGTGTTGGAGGTGTCTGTGTTGGAGGTGTCTGTGTGTGTCAGTGTTGGAGGTATCTGTGTTGGAGGTGTCAATGTTGGAGGTGTCTGTGTTCGAGGTGTCTGTATGGGGGTGTCTGTGTTCGAGGTGTCTGTGTTGAAGGTGTCTGTGTTCGAGGTGTCTGTGTGGTGTAATGTCTGTGTTGGAGGTGTCAGTGTTGGAGGTGTCTGTGTGGTGTATGTCTGTGTTGGAGGTGTCTGTGTTTGAGGTGTCTGTGTTGGAGGTGTCTGTGTGGTGTATGTCTGTGTTAGAGGTGTCTGTGTTGGAGGTGTCTGTGTGGTGTATGTCTGTGTTGGAGGTGTCTGTGTGGTGTGTGTCTGTGTTTGAGGTGTCTGTGTTGGAGGTGTCTGTGTTGGAGGTGTCAGTGTTGGAGGTGTCTGTGTTGGAGGTGTCAGTGTTGGAGGTGTCAGTGTTGGAGGTGTCTGTGTTGGAGGTGTCTGTGTGGTGTGTGTCTGTGTTTGAGGTGTCAGTGTTGGAGGTGTCTGTGTTGGAGGTGTCTGTGTGTGTCTGTGTTGGAGGTGTCTGTGTGTGTCAGTGTTGGAGGTGTCTGTGTTGGAGGTGTCTGTGTGGGAGGTGTCTGTATGGGGTGCTGGGCAGAGCAGAGCAGAGAGACACCAGAGAGACAGAGGTTAACCTGCATACTGTTGTCTCTCAGCAGGTATAATTGATGTTAGCATGGCCAACATTACCACTGTCCTGAACCATGGATCTGTCTGTGTGGGGCTGTGGTTACTTCAACAGGTAATTACAGGGCTGCTCCATGTCACACACACACACAGACACAGACACAGACACACAGACACACACACTACACGCTCACATCACACACACACACAGACACACAGACACACACACCACACGCTCACATCACACACACACACGACACACATACACTGCACGTTCACATCACACACACACAGACACACACACTGCACGGTCACACACACGTTCAAGCTCACATCACACACACACACACACAGACACACACACTGCACGCTCACATCACACACACACAGACACACACACACTGCACGCTCACATCACACACACACATGGACACACACACTGCACGCTCAAATCACAGACACACACGGACACACACACTGTACGCTCACAACACACACACACAGGGACACACACACTTCACGCTCACATCACACACACACACACATGTGGACACACACACCACACGCTCACATCACACACACACACACACACACACACGGACACACACACTTTACGCTCACATCACACACACACACTTCACACTCACATCACACACACACACTTCACGCTCACATCACACACACACACGTGGACACATACACCACACGCTCACATCACACACACACACACGGACACACACACTTCACGCTCACATCACACACACACACGGACACACACACACGGACACACACACCACACGCTCACATCACACACGTTAGAAAAGTCTCCCCGCGTCACAAAACATTGTGGAGAAATGAATACAGGTTCTGACAGGTTTCTGGAGGAGGGAGAGTGTTTCTACCTGCTGCAGCTTTAAACTGTGTGTGTGTGTGTGTGTGTGTGTGTGTGTGTGTGTGTGTGTGTGTGTGTGTGTGTGTGTGTGTGTGTGTGTGTGTGTGTGTGTGTGTGTGTGTGTGTGTGTGTGATGTGAGTGTGCAGTGTGGTGTGTGTGTGTGTGTGTGTGTGATGTGAGCGTGCAGTGTGTGTGTGTGTGTGTGTGTGTGTGTGTGTGTGTGTGTGTGTGTGTGTGTGTGTGTGTGTGTGTGATGTGAGCGTGCAGTGTGTGTGTGTGTGTGTGTGTGGTGTGTGTGATGTGAGCGTGCAGTGTGTGTGTGTGCGTGTGTGTGTGTGTGTGTGTGTGATGTGAGAGTGCAGTGTGTGTGTGTGTGTGTGTGTGTGTGTGTCTGTGTGTGTGTGTGTGTGTGTGTGTGGTGTGTGTGTGTGTGTGTGTGTGTGTGTGTGTGTGTGTGTGTGTGTGCGTGTGTGTGTGTGACAGAGAGTAGAGAGAAATGGAGGGAGAGAGGTGAATCAGTGTCTGTCTTCATCAAAGATGAGGGTCGCCAGACTGTAGGCCAGGAAACACAGAGCACTGACACTACGCAGCCACTTACCGGGAACTCAACACAAACATTCTCATGAAACATTCTCTATTAGGAGGAGGACAAGGAAGAACGAGAGGTGAGGTAGAGGGATGGAGAGACTAGGTAGAGGGATGGAGGGACGAGGTAGAGGGATGGAGGGACGAGGTAGAGGGATGGAGGGATGAGGTAGAGGGATGGGGGGACGAGGTAAAGGGATGGAGGGACGAGGTAGAGGGATGGAGGGATGAGGCAGAGGGATGGAGGGATGAGGTAGAGGGATGGAGGAATGGAGGACGAGGTAGAGGGATGGAGGGATGCGGTAGAGGGATGAGGGATGAGGTAGAGGGATGGAGGGACGAGGTAGAGCGATGGAGGGACGAGGTAGAGGGATGGAGGGATGAGGTAGAGGGATGGAGGGACGAGGTAGAGCGATGGAGGGACAAGGTAGAGGGAAGTGAGGGACGAGGGTAGAGCGATGGAGGGACGAGGTAGAGGGACGAGGTAGAGGGATGGAGGATGAGGTAAAGGGATGGAGGGATGAGATAGAGCGATGGAGGGATCAGGTAGAGCAATGGAGGGATGGAGGGATGAGGTAGAGGGATGGAGGGACGAGGTAGAGCGATGGAGGGACGAGGTAGAGGGATGGAGGGACGAGGTAGAGGTATGGAGGGACGAGGTAGAGGGACGAGGTAGAGGGATAGAGGAATGAGGTAGAGGGATGGAGGGACGAGGTAGAGGGATGTAGGGACGAGGGAAGAGGGATGGAGGGACGAGGTAGAGGGATGGAGGGATGAGATAGAGGGATGGAGCAATGGAGGGACGAGGTAGAGGGATGGAGGGACGAGGTAGAGCGATGGAGGGATGAGGTAGAGGGACGAGGTAGAGGGATGGAGGGATGAGGTAGAGGGATGGAGGGACGAGGTAGAGGGATGGAGGGATGAGGTAGAGCGATGGAGGGATGGAGGGACGAGGTAGAGGGATGGAGGGACGAGGTAGAGCGATGGATGGACGAGGTAGAGGGATGGAGGGATGAGGTAGAGGGATGGAGGGACGAGGTAGAGGGATGGAGGGACGAGGTAGAGGGATGGAGGGATGGGG
>NW_022263678.1:25000-32500 GCF_002021735.2 Oncorhynchus kisutch
ACACAATACATAATATACAATACATAACACACAATACACAACACACAATACACAACACACAATACACAATACACAATACACAATACATAATACACAATACACAATACACAATACACAATACACAACACACAATACACAACACACAATACACAATACACAATACACAATACACAACACACAATACACAATACACAATACACAATACACAATACATAATACACAATACACAATACACAATACATAATACACAATACACAATACACAATACATAATACACAATACACAATACACAATACACAACACACAATACACAACACACAATACACAATACACAATACACAATACACAACACACAATACACAACACACAATACACAATACACAATACACAATACACAACACACAATACACAATACACAACACACAATACACAATACACAATACACGACACACAATACACAATACACAATACACGACACACAATACACAATACACAACACACAATACACAATACACAACACACAATACACAATACACAATACACAATACACAACACACAATACACAATACACAATACACAATACACAATACACGACACACAATACACAATACACAATACACGACACACAATACACAATACACAATACACAACACACAATACACAATACACAACACACAATACACAATACACAATACACAACACACAATACACAACACACAATACACAATACACAACACACAACACACAATACACAATACATAACACACAATACATAATACACAATACACAATACACAATACATAATACACAATACACAATACACAATACACGACACAAAGCGATAAAGTCAAAACGTGTTTTTTAAATTGTTTTGCACATTTATTGAAAATGAAATACAGAAAGGGAATTTACATAAGTATTCACCCCCCCCTGAGTCAATACATGTTAGATTCACCTTTTGGCAGCGATTACAGCTGTGAGTCTATCTGGGTAAGTCTCTAAGAGTGATTACAGCTGTGACTCTTTCTGGGTGAGTCTCTAAGAGTGATTACAGCTGTGAGTCTTTTTGGGTAAGTCTCTAAGAGTGATTACAGCTGTGAGTCTTTCTGGGTAAGTCTCTAAGAGTGATTACAGCTGTGAGTCTTTCTGGGTAAGTCTCTAAGAGTGATTACAGCTGTGAGTCTTTCTGGGTAAGTCTCTAAGAGTGATTACAGCTGTGAGTCTTTCTGGGTAAGTCTCTAAGAGTCATTACAGCTGTGAGTCTTTCTGGGTAAGTCTCTAAGAGTGATTACAGCTGTGAGTCTTTCTGGGTAAGTCTCTAAGAGTGATTACTGCTGTGAGTCTTTCTGGGTAAGTCTCTAAGAGTGATTACAGCTGTGAGTCTTTCTGGGTAAGTCTCTAAGAGTGATTACAGCTGTGAGTCTTTCTGGGTAAGTCTCTAAGAGCTTTACATACCTGGATTGTACAATATTTGGCAATTATTCTTTTTTTTTAAATCATCAAGCTCTGTCAAGTTGGTTGTCGATCATTGCTAGACAGCCATTTTCAAGTCTTGCCACAGATGTTCAAGACAATTTAAGTCAAAACTGTAACTAGGCGACTCAGGAACATTCAATGTCGTCTTGGTGAGCAACTCTAGTGTGTATTTCAATCGGATGTATTTATAAAGCCCTTCTTACATCAGCTGACGTCACAAAGTGCTGTACTGAAACCCAGCTGTGGGTTTTAGGTCGTTGTCCTGCTGAAAGGTGAATTTGTCTCCCAGTGTCTGGTGGAAAGCAGACTGAACCAGGTTTAACCTGTGCTTATATCCATTCCTTTTTGTTGTTGTTACCCATCAACCAATAGGTGCCCTTCTTTACGAGGCATCGGAAAACCCTCCTGGTCTTAGTGGTTGAGACTGTGTATGAAATGCACTGCTCCACTGAGGGACCTTACAGAGATAATTGTATAGGGGAGTATAGAGATGAGGTAGTCATTCAAAAATCATCAGAAAATAAATCATGTTAAACACTATTATTGCGCACAGAGTGAGTCCGTGCAACTTATTATGTGACTCGTTGAGTACATTTTTACTCCTGAAATTATTTTGGGCTTACCATAATAAAGGGGTTAAATACCTATTGACTCAAGACATTTCAGCTTTTCATTTATAATTCATTGGTAAACATTTGTAAAACCATAATTCCATTCTGACATTATGGGGTGTTGTGTGAAGGCCGGTTACACACAACACCCCATAACACCCACACAATATCCACAATATCCACAATATTACACACAACACCCCATAACACCCACACAATATCCACAATATCCACAATATTACACACAACACCCACACAATCTCAATGTAATATTTGTTATTAGACTTATAATAGAAGTAGTAGATGTTGCATTAGTCATATTTAACAATAAAACGTGTGAAACTCAGTGGTTGCTATGGATTTAATACTAAAGGAAATGATCAAACAAGTAAAACATGTATGTTAAACTATCTCTAGGTTTTATTCTAAAATTAGCAGTGTTCGGATCACTCTAAGGTACTATAGTAACTCTGAAACAGTTTTCAGACAAAACATGACAAATGCGCAGGCATCTCGTAAAACCCGGCCTTGGTGATGGCTGTCAATCAACACTTGTTCTGTCTGTGTCTGTGCGCGCTCCTGTCCTGTCCTGTGGGAGTTGCTGGGGTACTTTGGGATATCCCCTTCCTGCTACTTTATTACCCCGCTCCGAAGACAGCTATGCGAGGAGGGCAGGCGCATGGGCTAAGCACTGGGCGAAACTCTCCCAACTCACTCTCTCTGAACGCGAACATCGACTCGAGGACTGTGGAAGTTGTCAGGCTATCCGCTCTCTGCCGCTACCGGACGCCCCCGTGCGAGACTTCAACTCTGCCTGTCACACGGCTCCCGCCGGCGGGGACTGGAGTTTACAGGAGGCTGGGGCTTTATTAAAGGAAAGCATACTTGAAGGGGAACAATAAATATCTGGATATCCTCAGGCTCTGACGGTGTTGCTACTGAGAAACTTTCTCTTCTTGAGTGTGACTGGCGTTCGTTCGTAAGCAGGCTGGAGTAGGCTACTAAAAGTGGAGTCATCATACCGTAGTTCATATTTTCTTTTGTTTCACGCGCTCTGTCCGGAGCAGCGTCTGTCATCTCCCGGACTGGATTACTTCGCATGTGTTTATTTTGCGGGAAATTGAGACGCTGCGTAATCGTTTGGAGACGGAGCAACTAATCGCGAAATAATTTGTATTGTACACCTGTTTCTTATTGCTCTGCTAGCTATGTCATCGGAGCAAACAACTGTCTCCACCGCCGTGAACAGAGGAGCTAAGAACCGAGACCGAGGAGCGAACCGAGCGGGTTCTTTTGGAACGGACCGAAAAACTTTTCTGTGGAACTTGTTGTGAAATTAGTCAACGACAAAAAGGAACTCCCGTGCCAAGTGTAATTTAACGGAGGTGGAATTTGTCTTATTTTCTCGGGAGGAAACTCATACTTGTATAATCGGTCGTTCATAAAGTTGTTCTCTCAACGAAGAGACTTCGTTCTAGAACTGGAACTCTGGAGAAAGTTTTGGAACTGGAACGTTTTGGAACGCCGAACGCTCAGGGGGAAACGGTCGCGCAACTAAACGATACAAGTAAGGACACATTATTTAATATCCTGCCACGGACTGTAATGAATGTTTATTGTTACTTTTCAACTAGGGAATTAATGCGCTTTTGTATCAGTATAAACTCTCCCCGTTGTGCACGCTTCATTTCACTTATAGAAGTGTTCAAAATAGCCTCCCCGAGAGTCGCAGAGTTGACGTTTTGATACAGTTATTTGACACAACTTTGGGGTTAATTAAACTCCTTGCTGAATGTGGAGTTTGTGTACGTGCTGTAGACCTACATCTGCAAACCCGGGTAACTGTTCTAAATGAACTCCGTGGCTGTGGTCAAAATGGAGACTATATGTGTTCAAGAAAACAGGATTTTCTGTTGGAATAGTTTTCTTTCCGACGTGTAGAAAAACTTGCGTATATATGACTATTATATATGATATATATACGTATATATGACTATTATATATGATATATATACGTATATATGACTATTATATATGATATATATATACGTATATATGACTAATTATTTCTCGTTTTAAATGATGCAATCTTCATTATTAGGCTGAAGTTTCAATTACTTTTGTTCATTTTCATTTTCTTGTAGTTGGAGGGTTTAGGTCATTTCCATTTTAGGTCAATGGGTCTAATTATTTAGTGGTCGAGTTTGACCTCTGACATTTAGGTCGCTTATAGTTTTTTTAGACAAATGAATGAATCCATGAAGTTGTTGAAATGCTTTGTAAGCGGATGTATCAGCAACAGCTAATTTCTGTCGTTCAAGTTATCTGACGTGTCACTAAATTGATTTAGACCGCTAATATGGTCTGCTGTGCAGTTTACGCAGAAGAGTTGGTGGTCTATTCTATTATATTATATTCTAATGTATTTACACTGTTATCTTCTATACTTGTTGATATTATTTGAAGGTTGTTTTAGGCCTACCAGATCAGAAAGCGTTATAGGCCAGTGTGCGACAGACACAGTAACTGTAGTTGTTCTCACCAGTCTAACAATGTCAAAACGGGTTTAAACCAAAACACACAAACTACGATTATCAGGTATGAGATTATCGAGTTGCGCCCCAAAATAGAATGCTGCTAATATAATTATTAGCCTTTGTGTTTTTCATTAACAACCTCATCAAACATCTGAATGAAATCACATTAAGTTGATGAGTACAATATATATTTTTTTTATCCAACTAGAGTAGGTCTATTTTCCCGTTATAGGAATTTGCAACACTGTAGTAATTATTGGGTAATTACTTATCCATCTTTTACATTTTAAATTCCAATGGAAACGTACTGTGTGCTTTTATATTTCACTCACATAAGTTATCTCTGTTAAATTATATTTCACTCACATAAGTTATCTCTGTTAAATTATATTTCACTTTCATAGCCAGAAATGATCAGAATATGAATTAATTTAATTCTGAAGTTTAATTAAATGTAATCTCCTCTCTTATCACCCCTGACTCATATCTTGATATCATCCAACAGACAATATAATTAACCATCAGATTCTAGTGAGGAAGTAGACCTGAGGCCGTCTCTATATTACCTCAGAGTAGACCTGAGGCCGTCTCTATATTACCTCAGAGTAGACCTGAGGCCGTCTCTATATTACCTCAGAGTAGACCTGATGCCGTCTCTATATTACCTCAGAGTAGACCTGAGGAGGTCTCTATATTACCTCAGAATAGACCTGAGGAGGTCTCTATATTACCTCAGAGTAGACCTGAGGCCGTCTCTATATTACCTCAGAGTAGACCTGAGGCCGTCTCTATATTACCTCAGAGTAGACCTGAGGCCGTCTCTATATTACCTCAGAGTAGACCTGAGGCCGTCTCTATATTACCTCAGAGTAGACCTGAGGCCGTCTCTATATTACCTCAGAGTAGACCTGAGGCCATCTCTATATTACCTCAGAGTAGACCTGAGGCCGTCTCTATATTACCTCAGAGTAGACCTGAGGCCGTCTCTATATTACCTCAGAGTAGACCTGAGGCCATCTCTATATTACCTCAGAGTAGACCTGAGGCCGTCTCTATATTACCTCAGAGTAGACCTGAGGCCGTCTCTATATTACCTCAGAGTAGACCTGATGCCGTCTCTATATTACCTCAGAGTAGACCTGAGGAGCTCTCTATATTACCTCAGAGTAGACCTGAGGCCGTCTCTATATTACCTCAGAGTAGACCTGAGGCCGTCTCTATATTACCTCAGAGTAGACCTGAGAGGGCTCTATATTACCTCAGAGTAGACCTGAGGCCGTCTCTATATTACCTCAGAGTAGACCTGAGGCCGTCTCTATATTACCTCAGAGTAGACCTGAGGCCGTCTCTATATTACCTCAGAGTAGACCTGAGGCCGTCTCTATATTACCTCAGAGTAGACCTGAGGCCGTCTCTATATTACCTCAGAGTAGACCTGAGGCCGTCTCTATATTACCTCAGAGTAGACCTGAGGCCGTCTCTATATTACCTCAGAGTAGACCTGAGGCCGTCTCTATATTACCTCAGAGTAGACCTGAGGCCATCTCTATATTACCTCAGAGTAGACCTGAGGCCGTCTCTATATTACCTCAGAGTAGACCTGATGCCGTCTCTATATTACCTCAGAGTAGACCTGAGGAGCTCTCTATATTACCTCAGAGTAGACCTGAGGCCGTCTCTATATTACCTCAGAGTAGACCTGAGGCCGTCTCTATATTACCTCAGAGTAGACCTGAGAGGGCTCTATATTACCTCAGAGTAGACCTGAGGCCGTCTCTATATTACCTCAGAGTAGACCTGAGGCCGTCTCTATATTACCTCAGAGTAGACCTGAGGCCGTCTCTATATTACCTCAGAGTAGACCTGAGGCCGTCTCTATATTACCTCAGAGTAGACCTGAGGCCGTCTCTATATTACCTCAGAGTAGACCTGAGGCCGTCTCTATATTACCTCAGAGTAGACCTGAGGCCGTCTCTATATTACCTCAGAGTAGACCTGAGGCCGTCTCTATATTACCTCAGAGTAGACCTGAGGCCGTCTCTATATTACCTCAGAGTAGACCTGAGGCCGTCTCTATATTACCTCAGAGTAGACCTGATGCCGTCTCTATATTACCTCAGAGTAGACCTGAGGCCGTCTCTATATTACCTCAGAGTAGACCTGAGGCCGTCTCTATATTACCTCAGAGTAGACCTGAGGCCGTCTCTATATTACCTCAGAGTAGACCTGAGGCCGTCTCTATATTACCTCAGAGTAGACCTGAGGCCGTCTCTATATTACCTCAGAGTAGACCTGAGGCCGTCTCTATATTACCTCAGAGTAGACCTGAGGCCGTCTCTATATTACCTCAGAGTAGACCTGAGGCCATCTCTATATTACCTCAGAGTAGACCTGAGGCCGTCTCTATATTACCTCAGAGTAGACCTGATGCCGTCTCTATATTACCTCAGAGTAGACCTGAGGAGCTCTCTATATTACCTCAGAGTAGACCTGAGGCCGTCTCTATATTACCTCAGAGTAGACCTGAGGCCGTCTCTATATTACCTCAGAGTAGACCTGAGAGGGCTCTATATTACCTCAGAGTAGACCTAGGCCGTCTCTATATTACCTCAGAGTAGACCTGAGGCCGTCTCTATATTACCTCAGAGTAGACCTGAGGCCGTCTCTATATTACCTCAGAGTAGACCTGAGGCCGTCTCTATATTACCTCAGAGTAGACCTGAGGCCGTCTCTATATTACCTCAGAGTAGACCTGAGGCCGTCTCTATATTACCTCAGAGTAGACCTGAGGGCCGTCTCTATATTACCTCAGAGTAGACCTGAGGCCGTCTCTATATTACCTCAGAGTAGACCTGAGGCCATCTCTATATTACCTC
>NW_022263678.1:37500-46019 GCF_002021735.2 Oncorhynchus kisutch
TCAGCACAGAGTAATGTCTCCTCTCAGTAATGTCTCCTCTCAGCACACAGTAATGTCTCCTCTCAGCACACAGTAATGTCTCCTCTCAGCACAGAGTAATGTCTCCTCTCAGTAATGTCTCCTCTCAGCACACAGTAATGTCTCCTCTCAGTAATGTCTCCTCTCAGCTGTCAGTAATGTCTCCTCTCAGTAATGTCTCCTCTCAGCTCTCAGTAATGTCTCCTCTCAGTAATGTCTCCTCTCAGTAATGTCTCCTCTCAGTAATGTCTCCTGTCAGCACACAGTAATGTCTTCTCTCAGTTCGACATCGGCTAGGCGCCCGCCGAACTGAAGCATCCTGACGCCTTAATTCTCACCTGCTCTAATTACCTCACAAAAATATCTACTGTGAGCTTTCTCTCTAACTGACAACACTGTGTACTGTGAGCTTTCTCTCTAACTGACAACACTGTGTACTGTGAGCTTTCTCTCTAACTGACAACACTGTGTACTGTGAGCTTTCTCTAACTGACAACACTGTCTCGTGTGAGCTTTCTCTAACTGACAACACTGTCTACTGTGAGCTTTCTCTCTAACTGACAACACTGTGTACTGTGAGCTTTCTCTAACTGACAACACTGTGTACTGTGAGCTTTCTCTCTTTAACTAACAACACTGTCTACTGTGAGCTTTCTCTCTAACTGACAACACTGTGTACTGTGAGCTTTCTCTAACTGACAACACTGTGTACTGTGAGCTTTCTCTCTAACTGACAACACTGTCTACTGTGAGCTTTCTCTCTAACTGACAACACTGTGTACTGTGAGCTTTCTCTAACTGACAACACTGTCTACTGTGAGCTTTCTCTAACTGACAACACTGTCTACTGTGAGCTTTCTCTCTAACTGACAACACTGTCTACTGTGAGCTTTCTCTCTAACTGACAACACTGTCTACTGTGAGCTTTCTCTAACTGACAACACTGTCTACTGTGAGCTTTCTCTAACTGACAACACTGTCTACTGTGAGCTTTCTCTAACTGACAACACTGTCTACTGTGAGCTTTCTCTAACTGACAACACTGTCTACTGTGAGCTTTCTCTAACTGACAACACTGTCTACTGTGAGCTTTCTCTCTAACTGACAACACTGTCTACTGTGAGCTTTCTCTCTAACTGACAACAGTGTGATAGATATGTAATGGTTCTTATTAAAAGGTTGTGTGATGGTAGGGGCCCAGACACCACACAAAGCACCTGAATGAACCCTAATGAACAGCACTAGCCCTCAGTCACACCTGTCACTCCAATAAAGGGAAGTCCCTCTCCCGTCTCTCTCCTTCAGTGGTGTAAAGTACAGTCTCTCTCCTTCAGTGGTGTAAAGTACTGTCTCTCTCCTTCAGTGGTGTAAAGTACTGTCTCTCTCCTTCAGTGGTGTAAAGTACTGTCTCTCTCCTTCAGTGGTGTAAAGTACTGTCTCTCTCCTTCAGTGGTGTAAAGTACCGTCTCTCTACTTCAGTGGTGTAAAGTACTGTCTCTCTCCTTCAGTGGTGTAAAGTACAGTCTCTCTCCTTCAGTGGTGTAAAGTACTGTCTCTCTCCTTCAGTGGTGTAAAGTACTGTCTCTCTCCTTCAGTGGTGTAAAGTACTGTCTCTCTCCTTCAGTGGTGTAAAGTACTGTCTCTCTCCTTCAGTGGTGTAAAGTACCGTCTCTCTCCTTCAGTGGTGTAAAGTACCGTCTCTCTCCTTCAGTGGTGTAAAGTACTGTCTCTCTCCTTCAGTGGTGTAAAGTACTGTCTCTCTCCTTCAGTGGTGTAAAGTACTGTCTCTCTCCTTCAGTGGTGTAAAGTACTGTCTCTCTCCTTCAGTGGTGTAAAGTACTGTCTCTCTCCTTCAGTGGTGTAAAGTACTGTCTCTCTCCTTCAGTGGTGTAAAGTACTGTCTCTCTCCTTCAGTGGTGTAAAGTACTGTCTCTCTCCTTCAGTGGTGTAAAGTACTGTCTCTCTCCTTCAGGGGTGTAAAGTACTTAAGTACAAATACTTTAAAGTACTACTTTAGTAGTTTTTTTTTTGGTATCTCTACTTTACTGTAATATTTTGATTACTTTTACTTCACTACATTCCTAAATAAAATAATGTACTTTTTACGCCATACATTTTCCCTGACACCCAAAAATACTGGGAAAATTGTGAAATTCACGTACTTATCAAGAGAACATCCCTACTGCCTCTGATCTGGTTGACTCGCTAAACACACATGCTTCATCTGTAAATGATGTCTGAGTGTTGGAGTGTGCCCCTGTCTATCTGTAATGATGTCTGAGTGTTGGAGTGTTCCTCTGTCTATCTGTAAATGATGTCTGAGTGTTGGAGTGTTCCCCTGTCTATCTGTAATGATGTCTGAGTGTTGGAGTGTGCCTCTGTCTATCTGTAATGATGTCTGAGTGTTGGAGTGTGCCCCTGTCTATCTGTAATGATGTCTGAGTGTTGGAGTGTGCCCCTGTCTATCTGTAATGATGTCTGAGTGTTGGAGTGTGCCCCTGTCTATCTGTAATGATGTCTGAGTGTTGGAGTGTGCACCTGGCTATCTGTAATGATGTCTGAGTGTTGGAGTGTGCACCTGGCTATCTGTAATGATGTCTGAGTGTTGGAGTGTGCACCTGGCTATCTGTAATGATGTCTGAGTGTTGGAGTGTGCACCTGTCTATCTGTAATGATGTCTGAGTGTTGGAGTGTGCACCTGTCTATCTGTAATGATGTCTGAGTGTTGGAGTGTTCCTCTGTCTATCTGTAATGATGTCTGAGTGTTGGAGTGTGCACCTGTCTATCTGTAATGATGTCTGAGTGTTGGAGTGTGCACCTGTCTATCTGTAATGATGTCTGAGTGTTGGAGTGTTCCTCTGTCTATCTGTAATGATGTCTGAGTGTTGGAGTGTGCACCTGTCTATCTGTAATGATGTCTGAGTGTTGAAGTGTTCCCCTGGCTATCTGTAATGATGTCTGAGTGTTGGAGTGTGACCCTGTCTATCTGTAATGATGTCTGAGTGTTGGAGTGTGACCCTGTCTATCTGTAATGATGTCTGAGTGTTGGAGTGTGACCCTGTCTATCTGTAATGATGTCTGAGTGTTGGAGTGTGCACCTGGCTATCTGTAATGATGTCTGAGTGTTGGAGTGTGCCCCTGGCTATCTGTAATGATGTCTGAGTGTTGGAGTGTGCCCCTGGCTATCTGTAATGATGTCTGAGTGTTGGAGTGTGCCCCTGTCTATCTGTAATGATGTCTGAGTGTTGGAGTGTGACCCTGTCTATCTGTAATGATGTCTGAGTGTTGGAGTGTGCCCCTGGCTATCTGTAATGATGTCTGAGTGTTGGAGTGTGCCCCTGGCTATCTGTAATGATGTCTGAGTGTTGGAGTGTGCCCCTGGCTATCTGTAATGATGTCTGAGTGTTGGAGTGTGCACCTGTCTATCTGTAATGATGTCTGAGTGTTGGAGTGTGCCCCTGTCTATCTGTAATGATGTCTGAGTGTTGGAGTGTGCACCTGGCTATCTGTAATGATGTCTGAGTGTTGGAGTGTGACCCTGTCTATCTGTAATGATGTCTGAGTGTTGGAGTGTGCACCTGGCTATCTGTAATGATGTCTGAGTGTTGGAGTGTGCCCCTGGCTATCTGTAATGATGTCTGAGTGTTGGAGTGTGCACCTGTCTATCTGTAATGATGTCTGAGTGTTGGAGTGTGACCCTGTCTATCTGTAATGATGTCTGAGTGTTGGAGTGTGCACCTGGCTATCTGTAATGATGTCTGAGTGTTGGAGTGTGCCCCTGGCTATCTGTAATGATGTCTGAGTGTTGGAGTGTGCACCTGTCTATCTGTAATGATGTCTGAGTGTTGGAGTGTGACCCTGTCTATCTGTAATGATGTCTGAGTGTTGGAGTGTGACCCTGGCTATCTGTAATGATGTCTGAGTGTTGGAGTGTGACCCTGTCTATCTGTAATGATGTCTGAGTGTTGGAGTGTGACCCTGTCTATCTGTAATGATGTCTGAGTGTTGGAGTGTGCACCTGGCTATCTGTAATGATGTCTGAGTGTTGGAGTGTGCCCCTGGCTATCTGTAATGATGTCTGAGTGTTGGAGTGTGCCCCTGGCTATCTGTAATGATGTCTGAGTGTTGGAGTGTGCCCCTGTCTATCTGTAATGATGTCTGAGTGTTGGAGTGTGACCCTGTCTATCTGTAATGATGTCTGAGTGTTGGAGTGTGCCCCTGGCTATCTGTAATGATGTCTGAGTGTTGGAGTGTGCACCTGTCTATCTGTAATGATGTCTGAGTGTTGGAGTGTGACCCTGTCTATCTGTAATGATGTCTGAGTGTTGGAGTGTGACCCTGGCTATCTGTAATGATGTCTGAGTGTTGGAGTGTGACCCTGTCTATCTGTAATGATGTCTGAGTGTTGGAGTGTGACCCTGTCTATCTGTAATGATGTCTGAGTGTTGGAGTGTGCACCTGGCTATCTGTAATGATGTCTGAGTGTTGGAGTGTGCCCCTGGCTATCTGTAATGATGTCTGAGTGTTGGAGTGTGCCCCTGGCTATCTGTAATGATGTCTGAGTGTTGGAGTGTGCCCCTGTCTATCTGTAATGATGTCTGAGTGTTGGAGTGTGACCCTGTCTATCTGTAATGATGTCTGAGTGTTGGAGTGTGCCCCTGGCTATCTGTAATGATGTCTGAGTGTTGGAGTGTGCCCCTGGCTATCTGTAATGATGTCTGAGTGTTGGAGTGTGCCCCTGGCTATCTGTAATGATGTCTGAGTGTTGGAGTGTGCACCTGTCTATCTGTAATGATGTCTGAGTGTTGGAGTGTGCCCCTGTCTATCTGTAATGATGTCTGAGTGTTGGAGTGTGCACCTGGCTATCTGTAATGATGTCTGAGTGTTGGAGTGTGACCCTGTCTATCTGTAATGATGTCTGAGTGTTGGAGTGTGCACCTGGCTATCTGTAATGATGTCTGAGTGTTGGAGTGTGCCCCTGGCTATCTGTAATGATGTCTGAGTGTTGGAGTGTGCACCTGTCTATCTGTAATGATGTCTGAGTGTTGGAGTGTGACCCTGTCTATCTGTAATGATGTCTGAGTGTTGGAGTGTGCACCTGGCTATCTGTAATGATGTCTGAGTGTTGGAGTGTGCCCCTGGCTATCTGTAATGATGTCTGAGTGTTGGAGTGTGCACCTGTCTATCTGTAATGATGTCTGAGTGTTGGAGTGTGACCCTGTCTATCTGTAATGATGTCTGAGTGTTGGAGTGTGACCCTGGCTATCTGTAATGATGTCTGAGTGTTGGAGTGTTCCTCTGTCTATCTGTAATGATGTCTGAGTGTTGGAGTGTGCACCTGTCTATCTGTAATGATGTCTGAGTGTTGGAGTGTGCACCTGTCTATCTGTAAATATATAGATATACAATAAAAATGGTGGCGTCTGCTTTGCCTCATTAAAGGATTATGAAATTATTTATACTTTTACTTATGATAATAAGTATATTTTAGCAATTACATTTACTTTTGATACTTATTTAGAACCAAATACTATTAGACTTTTGCTCAAGTAGTATTTTATTGGGGGACTTTTCCCCTGAGTCATTTTCTATTAAGGTATCTTTAGTATGACGATTGAGTACTTTCCCCACCACTTCTCTCCTTTCACTTTAAAGTGCTGATGATGCCCCCCCCCCCCCTGTCCCCCTGTACCCCCCTCTGTCCCCCCCAGACCACACAGCCTCCCAGACACTCTCCTCTGAGAGGGGCTACACCCCTGTACCCCCCTCTGTCCCCCCTAGACCTCCTCGTACCCCCCTCTGTCTCCTCTGACAGTTCGTGGACCTCTGGGACTTTATTGTCGTGCAGCTCCTGCTTGTAGCCCACTATGGTGCTCGCACTGTGACCAATTGTGTGTGTGTGTGTGTGTGTGTGTTCACACCCCCACTCCCAGCCCTATATCTGTCAACCCCCCCACTAGGGAGCAGACTGGGTCAGGTGGTTCTAGAATGTTCTGGAATGTTCCATAGGTGTTCCGCAGGTTCCGAAGGTAAACATCAATCAGTCAATCAATCAGCTTCTATTTGTGTAGTAGAGTTTTGAACAGAGGCAGATCTGTGGTGGGACACTGGACAGAACCTCTTAGAAGCAGAACTGAACGGAAGCTTCTGGCAGCAGACCAGAGGCAGGAGAGGACCACTCCACCCTGATCTGTTTTGACTACATTACAGGGAGAAACCTGGGGAGCACTGTGCAGGCTTTTGTTCCCAGCCAGCGCTAACACACCTGATTCTACTGTAATAATGATTATTTTAAGAGCTTGAATATTTGTCCTGCAACCTCTTCCTCATACGCCAGAGGAAGACAGTCCAGTAGTTTCTGGGGGGGGGGGTTGGAGACTGACAGTAAACACAGCTGTATTGGTCTGCTCCAGCCAGACAGCTGTTAATGAGACAGGGAGGAAAGAGACGTGTGAACTCAGCCACAGATCTGAAGATTCCCCCCTACATCTCCTCTACAGCCTCCCAACAAGCCCGATTCAACCCACACACTGAAGACCACCGCAGCTCAGTGGCTGATCTAGAGAGGGAATACATCCGTGACTCAAGAGAGGCTCCACATTATGCATTTCTGATTGGTTTGAGTTGTTTATGTCTCTTATGTTGGGAGGGATGGAGAAATGCAGGGAGGGATGAAGGGAGAGAGGCAGGGAGGGATGGAGAAATGCAGGGAGGGATGAAGGGAGAGAGGCAGGGAGGGATGGAGAAATGCAGGGAGGGATGAAGGGAGAGAGGCAGGGAGGGATGGAGGGATGAGAGGCAGGGAGGGATGAAGGGAGAGAGACAGGGAGGGATGAAGGGAGAGAGGCAGGGAGGGATGGAGGGAGAGGAGGGATGGAGGGAGAGAGGCAGGGAGGGATGAAGGGAGAGAGGCAGGGAGGGGATGGAGGGGAGAGGAGGGATGGAGGGAGAGAGACAGGGAGGGATGGAGGGGAGAGAGACAGGGAGGGATGGAGGGAGAGGAGGGATGGAGGGAGAGGGAGAGAGACAGGGAGGGATGGAGGGGAGAGAGACAAGGAGGGATGGAGGGAGAGAGGCAGGGAGGATGAGGGAGAGAGACAGGGAGGGATGAAGGAGAGAGGCAGGGAGGGATAGAGGGAGAGGGGCAGGGAGGGATGGAGGGAGAGAGACAGGGAGGGATGGAGGTGAGAGAGACAGGGAGGATGAAGGGAGAGGCAGGGAGGATGGAGGGAAAGAGACAGGGAGGGATGGACGGAGAGAGGCAGGGAGGGATGGAGGGAGAGGGGCAGGGATGGATGGAGGGAGAGAGACAGGGAAGGGATGGACGGAGAGAGGCAGGGAGGGATGGACGAGAGAGAAGGGAGGGATGGAGGGAAAGAGGACAGGGAGGGATGGACGGAGAGAGGCAGGGAGGATGGATGGGAGAGAGGCAGGGAGGGAGTGGAGGAGAGAGGCAGGGAGGTATGGAGGGGAGAGAGGCAGGGGGGATGGAGGGAGAGAACAGGGGGAGGGATGGAGGGAGGGAGAGAGATAGGGAGGGAGGGATGGAGGGAGGGAGAGAGATAGGGAGAGAGACAGGGAGGGATGGAGGGAGGGAGAGAGATAGGGAGAGAGACAGGGAGGGATGGAGGAGAGGAGGGAGGGATGGAGGGAGAGAGGCAGGGGTATGGAGGGAGAGAGGCAGGGAGGGATGGAGGGAGAGAGACAGGGAGAGATGGAGGGAGAGAGGCAGGAGAGAGACAGGGAGGGATGGAGGGAGAGAGACAGGGAGGGATAGAGGAGAGGGGCAGGGAGGGATGGAGGGAAAGAGACAGGGAGGATGGAGGGACAGAGACGGGAGAGATGGAGGGAGAGGAGGGATGCGTTGTGGACCCCAGCCCAGCTTGGCAGCTGTGTTTAATGTGGAGAGTTTAGAGCCAAAGAAGAGATATGTCAGTCTGTTTCTCTTCCCCTCCTCTAACATTGGCAGAAAGTAGTGTGTGTGTCTGCCTATCTCTAGTGATTCCTCATTATGGTGAGTGGTCTCTGATGTGCACCTCTCTCTTTCTCTATCGTTCTATTATCTCTCTCTCTCTCCCTATCGTTCTTATCATCTCTCTCTCTTTCTCTATCTTCTATCATCTCTCTCTCTCTCTCTCTCTGTCTCTCTCTCTCTCTCTCTCTCTCTCTCTCTCTGTGTCTCTCTCTCTGTGTCTCTCTCTCTCTCTCTCTCTCTCTTCTTGTTTCCTCTCTTTCTCTCTCTCTTCTCTCTCTCTCTCTCTCTCTCTCTCTCTCTCTCTCTCTCTCTCCATCTGTCTCTCTCTCTGTCAGCTAGAGGCCCTGATACTCAGTCATGAGGAATATGATGGTACTGGACTAGTGTACACACCCTGTTGATAGTGTTCCTTCATACACTGTGAAGCGTTGTGTGTGGATCTCTAGCCGATGTGGGTTGAATGTGGGTCAGATGTGTGTTTGACAGCATGTCAGTGGCCTGGGAAGGAAGGCGGGTAGGGCTGAGA
>NW_022263679.1:0-45977 GCF_002021735.2 Oncorhynchus kisutch
TTGGTTGGAGTACTTGGCCCAGGATAAAGATATTTTTATCCAACATGCTTTGAATCGGGGGGAGAAGGCTTTTGGGCCTTACCATGTAGATGGATACACACAGATTGACGGGGTTGAGACAGTGTATGAGTACAACGGTTGTTTCTTCCACGGTTGTAATTATGCTTTGTCCCCCAGACCTTGTGTGTCCTAACCCAAAAGACTTTGGGGAAATGTACCAAGAGTTTCAAGACAAACTGAATTCTTTAAAGGCTACTTACGGGTTAAAAGTTGTGGTTTTGTGGGAGCACGAATGGACAGCCCTCAAAAAGCAGATCCTAGTGTTAAGCCTTCCTTACCCATTATGACCCTCCAGAGCCCTGGAACCGCGACAGGCCTTGTTTGGAGGCCGGACCAATGCTTTGACATTGCGTTATGTAGCTCAACCCGACGAGACAATAGGCTATGTAGATTTTACATCCCTATATCCTCATGTAATGAGTTCCTCATTCTATCCTATAGGGCATCCTGAAATTATCACAGCGACTTTGACGAACCCCCAAATTATTTTGGTTTAATCAAGCGACTGTCTACCCTCCTAGGGGGCTGTTATACCTGTTTGCCCTTACAAGGGTCCTAAAAGGAAAACTTTTCTTTCCCCTTTGTCGCACATGCTGTGAAAACCACAACCAGGAAAACCCCTGTGATCACACAGATCAGAACGAGCCTGACCGGTGTATGGGTCACTGTAGAATTCTCTAAGGCTTTTAGAGAAGGGGTATCGTGTGCCAAAATCTTTGAAGTGTGGAAACTTTTCCAGGAAATCAGACACACTTTTTTAAAGAGTACATCAAACCTTCTTGAGATGCAAGCAGATGCTTCAGGTATCCTGCATCGGTCACAGATCAAGAAAGTAAAGACCAGTACATTCAAGACTACCATGACAGAGAAGGCATACTTCTTGACCCTGACAGAATTAGAGGTCAACAAAACCAAAAGAAATGTGTCGAAATTGTACTTGAACTCCCTTTGGGGGAAATTAGCGCAGAGATGCAAAATGCTAACAACTTCGATCATTAAAGACCCCGAAGAATTTTTGGAATTTGTTTTTTCGGACCAATACGAAATTTCACATTTTTCCTTCTTGAGTCAAGACATTGCCTTGGTGCAATGGAGGCGCCACCAAAAGTGGGTTCTACCCCCGGGTAATGTAAATGTGTTTCTTGCAGCATTTACCACAGCCTATGGCCGCCTTGAACTGTACACCCTCATGGAACAGCTTCAGAGGCGGGTTCTTTACCACGACACAGACTCTGTGGTCTATGTAAGCAAAACCGGGGGATTGGACCCCCCCACTTAGCAACTATCTTGGGGGTTTAACGAGTGAACTCGAAGAGGGTGACCCATATTACAGAATGGTCCTCATGTGGTCCAAAAAGCTATGCTTTTAGGACTCTAAAGCCAATCACGTGGTGTTGAAAGCCAAAGGCGTGACTCAAAACTATGAAAAATGCACCGCGTGTAAACTTGGAATCAATCACGCGCTTGGTCGAGGGGTTCGTAAGGACAAGAATAGTGACTTGGAGATTTTGAGCTCCTACAACAAAATAGTGAGTGATAAAAAGCGGTTCCATCTAAGAAAACGCACCACTCACTAAAAGATTCAGGGTATAGTCTATGACAAGAGACAGCTATTGCCTGACGGTACCACATTGCCCTTTGGCTACTGACTTATGCTACAAGCCCCAGTGTGTCTTAAAGCTTAAGATATTATGACTGCTGTCGAGGGTTTTGACCCCCGGCTACAATTGCCTTTTTCAGCATTAATTGCAGGCCCTTCAAAACAGTGGTAAACTCTTTTTGTAAAAAGTATTTTAGAGAATTCTGAACATGTGTTATCTCAAAAGCCTGACAATATTGTATGGTGTTATTCATGTTACCAACCTCTGTATGATGAATTATTGAAGACAATAAAAATCAAGTTTGTTGAAGGAATACCCGATTCTCTGTATGATGATGATGACTTCTCCCCCCACATGTAAATAATCTGCTGGTTTTGGACGATATGCTATTTGCTGGTAGCGAACACCCTGAAATTGCACGAGCTTTACCCAATATACTCATCATAGAAACCTGTCCGTGCTTTACTTGGTCCAGAATGTGTTTCACCAAGGTAAAAATAGTCGGACCATTAGCTTGAATGCCAACTACATGGTATTGTTTAAAAATCCTAGAGACAAACTGCAAATTAGCACTCTAGCTCAGCAGATGTACCCTGGACGGAAATCATACTTTATGGAGAGCTATGAGGACGCTACCAAAGAGCCATTTTCTTATTTAATCGTGGATTTAAAGCAAATACTCCAGAACACCTTAGGCTACGTACAGGGCTGTTTCCGGGGGAGAGGCCTGCTGCATACCTTCCTAAAAAGTAAACGCTATGTCTCTGCGTTTAAAAAGAAACCTCCCCCTCTTGAGAAGGCTAGTAGGTTCTACAGCTAAAGAACGGAAGGCCATCTTGGGTCGCTGTTCTTCAGATCTCATATTAGCCCTATGTGAGATTGCTTTGAATCTTCTCAAAGGACGCATTCCACTCACCCTGAACCCAATTGAAAAAATTAAGGAGACAAAAGACAGCGATCAAACTCTTTGCCAATAAAAGGGCCAGTCTTCAAAAGAAAAGACATAGTATACAACAGTCTGGGGGTTTTCTTCTACCTTTACTCAGTATAGCCGTGCCCTTCATCACCAGCCTTATTGCGGCCAGACGTGGGGGTTGAACACGTGGTGTGATGGCCACTAAAATGTACTTGGTGCCTCAACAAGAGTTGGATAGACTTAAAAAACAAATGCAGGGTCCTGAAGATATCAGACAAACAGCGGAAAATGATTTGGATACGGCCATGAAGGATGTTTGAACCGAAAAGGATTGAACCCCTATGATAAGATTCAAAAATACACAAACCTAATGCAAAGGTATTTGACTCGGGTAAAGCAAGGGGAGAGAGAGACTAACCATTTAACCCTTTCCCTACCGGACCCTTTAACAGATGTCGAACCTAACGATAGCCATGCCCCTGTAAGGCCTGTACCGTCGATCTTACCTAGTGGAGATAATATGTCAGGTGAAGCTCAAATGCCATTTGAAGATAAAGTTATGCATGACCTACTGACACATGTGCCTTTACGTAACAGGAAGAATGTTAAATACATTATGAACAAGATAAAAGACTCAAAGGGGATAGCTGCTTGGAACGACTCTGGAGAGTTTATCCTTCAGGGCTCTGTGGTTAGGGGGTCCCATATGCAGGACTTGCTTAAAAGTACCACGGCTGCCCACAAGGTTGCTGATGACCAAAGGCCTCCCGGCTGGCGTCAGTTTCTTAAGGCCCTGGCAATCCTCAACATCCCCCTCTCCGGTGTACCCAACCATAAGCTTCGTCAACAGATTCAAGCTTTAAAACAAAAGCCTTCAACGAGATACAGCACCCCTAAAGATGCCCCAACGACACCGTCCCCCTATGAAAGCGATGATGCTAACTCATTTACTCCCATGAACGTCTCAGGACCTTTTCCTAAACCCGATCTCTCGGCGTGGTTAGACTTTTGAAAATGACTTTTGAATGACTATGATTAAATTCAATAAATTTTTTATTTGAAAAATAAGCAAGTTAACATTTGTGGCATTCTTGAAACATATGACGTGAGCATACGCCTTGATTACGCGTTCTTAAAGGACACACATTTGAACACTTTTGATATTTTCTAACAAAACAAGATACAAGGTTATCATTACTTCTTAAATCATCCTTATAAAGAGACATAACATCTTCAAAAGAAACTCCCCGGGCTCTTTGGCACAGGTAAAATACACAGTGGTGACCGCATGTAGTGGAAAGGTTATCTTGCACTTGTTTGATGTTGTAGTAGATCTTTGTACCGTTTAGGGTCAAAAAATCTTTAATAGATTTAGGGAAATGTGAAAAACCGGGGGGAAAGCCATAGGAATCAAAAAAAGTTGAGATTTTTCGTCCACCTTCCTGTTCTAATGTCATAGCTAGCCAATGTTCACCAGGCATGTGTTTAGGATGGGTATTGACAATAAACATTGCAGGCCTCTCAGACCATATCTCAATAGGTAATTCATCACAAGCCAACACTCCACAAAATTGTTTTCCAATCAAGCGGCTCATGAGCCCGTCCAACTCTTGGGTATTCATGTCTTTGTTCAAAGGTCCTTAATAATAATCCACTAAGACCTGTCTTCGGGCATTCACTTCCAAGATTGAATCAGAGCATGCGTAAACAATCATGCTAACTGTACAGGCTAAAGGTGTACGGAAACGCATTTCCAGCCTGAGGTTACCTTGGGACACCACAGACAGATTTCCTGAGGTGTCATCATCAGGTGATAAATTGAAAGCATACAATGTGTAACCCTCTGCAAAATCATTTCTGTCAATAGGTAAAGAGAGATCTTTTAGATGTCGCCCTGTAGCCAGGAATAGATTGTAAAATTCTCGCACAGATATGTTGTTATTAAATTGTGGTTGGAAAGCCTTCGCCGGAACCTGACGTCCGTCCTGACAGAGCGCTACATACTCTGCATTGAAGTGCTGAAAATTAAAGGGGTTTTTATCTAAACTGCCCGTATTAGAGGCGTGATCAACCAGACCTATAACCACATATCTAGGTAAAGGGCCTAGAAATAGGTTTTCTTGACTGCAGATTCTACTGCCCACAGGTATGCTAAAGGTTTTCATGGTAATTCTTTGGAGAGGGTAAAGGGCATTTCCTTTCATCAAAGCATGTGAGTGACCCAGGCGCACGGCCGGAGATACAGATACTTTTTTAATAAAAAGGGTTGCCCCCAACACTTTCAAACTAAAATCCCCGTCTTGGGGAGACATCAGGCAAAAATCATCCTTGGCCCTGGTTAATTTTAATCTTAAATCAACCGAATTTAAGAGTAACCGTTCTTGAAAGAAAATGTCAGAGTGTATAGGGCCTAGCAAATGAAACTCTCGAGATTCGGCGCAGTAGCGAGCTCGTGCCGCTAGTCCTTTGTTTGCACCGGTGGAAGGGTCTGTCGATTCCATAGAGGCTCCTGCAGTATCCTTGCTAAACAGCCCGGCGCTAAATTGGGTTTTGAGAGTGTCTTCGGAGTAGTTTAGTAAACACTCCATGATGGCTCTATAAGGGTATGTAGCGCTGCTTTGACTGATTAGGCGTTCACCCAAAGTCACATCAACTTGGGAGAAAATGGTGGCCAAGGGGTAATTAATGAGACTCACTTTGGCATCGTCTGCAATATTAGACCCATCTCTTTTGGTCACTTTTAGACGTAAATGCACCAAGGTGTTGTTGAGGTCCAGATAGTTGTCACCATGGCCTGGTATGAAAATTCGATAGGCCCGTTATCGGTAATAGCAGAGAGAGGGGCTATCTCCACATAACTGGATCTATCTATTGAATGCTGCGTTAACGGTGCCGTGAAAAGATCAAGTTCTGTCTTTATAGCTTCAGAGGACATTCGATGTAAAAGAGCCATGTCACTTATTCTTTTAGAAAATACTTCCTAGTATTCTTTTAGCCTGTTTTGGTACAGACCTCCTCACTTTACCCCGTCTTTGACTTACTGAGGTTCTTTTAACAGTTAACTGCCGCTTTTTAGGTGCCGGCCTACGCCTTAAACCAGGGGGTCTCTTTTTTGGCCTTCGAGACAATATCATAAGCCCCGAGCCTTCTTGATGCTCCACCTCTGGTGACGCCCTTCGGGTCATAGCATTGGCTACAACCTCACTTACTATATTTTTAGCCGCTGATTTTAAATGTGGTTTGGCTATGCTGAAGCCTATCTTCATAAACGGTAAAACCATCCTGAAGAGGTTACGGAATATACCTCCTATCCCCGAACCATACATTGTCGGCGCTCCATGATATCCTGGTAGTCCATTACCCACTTGATCCACATAGTATGAAACATAACGGTTAGGGTCGAGCTGATGGTGCTCCATAACACTTTTATTTGTATTATGTTTATAAATATAATACAGCTATTATATATGTAGAGAGGTTTTGGTGGGTCTAAAGTGGAGTTTTACAATCGTTTTACCATAAGTAAATTCAATGTTTTCGTTCTGATCCGTTTTAAGCTCAACCAGAATGTTTTCAATATAGTTCTTGCTGACATGTACGTAGTGCGGCTTGTCATAATTGACAGTGACGATGTCCCCATCCTTGCCGTCTATATGAACTGTTCGCAGGAGGGGCACACAGCTGTCTCCGACCCTTTGATAGGTTATGATGTCGGTATAGACAAATATGTTGTAAAAGCCTGCATGTATATCCGCAGGGAATGGGAATAATTTATCGTTCACATACGTCCATTTATTGGGACCCATCCCCAACATGTAGGATAAATTACCGCTGGTCTTTATACCTCCGTTAGCAGGCCCTGAGATTTGTATCCTTTTATGGATTGGATTGTAGAATAGGAATATTTCCATCTTGTTCAGGGTTAGGTGTTCATTCAACTCTGAGACGATCCTGTCGACGGTTCTATAGAAACCTTTTTTAAGCTTAATAAGTTTCGCAGGTTCCGAGAACCTTTTGCAATAAAAATCACGGTCCTTAGCTTTGATATTATACCAACTATGGGGGTATGTAATCTCGCTGAGACCTACTTCCCAAGCCTCTGATAACTCTATAGGCTTTGGAAAATTGGTTGTATACTTCGAACTCTGATTATTACGATATATCTGTGCCGACGCATTACTGGGGAGAGTCAGGTAGAAGCCGCTGTGTTCCATGATGCCCAACTGTGTACACGCGAATGATGCGCTAGTTATCATGACTAGGGGTTTAAATTAAGCCCCGTTGCCTCCACCACATCCTGCTCCAATACCCAACTGTTGAACTTTTGAGGCCAGTTTTTCCAGCGGAACAGCAACCATTTTTTACCCTTTTCTCTCTTCTGATCTAGAATCTCCTCCACGTGAAAGACTTTGTCTTTACCCAACTGGACCTTCTGTAATTCCTTCTCATAAAAAGATCCCTCTATAAGATCCCCGTCATAATCTTTTAATTTGTAGACCGGCGGAATGCGTGGCAGACATTCGGTAACGGTAAACAACTCCGAGCTAAAGCCTTGTTCGTATTTTTTGTCGAAAACACCCCTCAACTTTGATATACGCACCAAGTCACCCACTAGGAATTTAAAAGTCATTTTTTTCTTACGGCGAAGTGGGAACAAACCATACATATTTTTAAAGACTTGAAAAGAGTTTTCCGAAGAGACCTCCGAGGGCTTCATACGTATAGTCTTATGGTAGCTGTGGTTGTACCCGTTTACTAAATCCTGAACTATGTCTGTATATCGGTTGGTGTTGTGAGCTGTAAAATAGCGCCACATCCGCTCTTTCAAAGTCCTATTAAAGCGTTCCACAACCGAAGCTTTCAAATCAGAGCCTGTAGCAAAATGTACTATATTATACTTATTCATTAGCTTCTGAAATGTTTTATTAAAAAATTCTTTTCCGCCATCCGTCTGCACTTTCTTGGGGGCGCCTCCTGCCTTCAAGATCGATTCAAAGGCCCTGGTCACCTCTGCCCCGCTCTTATTTTTTAACACCCTTACATAGGCTAATTTAGAGAAAATATCTATAACCGTTAGCATGTAGCGATTTCCATCATTTTTATCGGCAAGGGACTGCATGTCACATAGATCCGCCTGAAATTGGGATAATGGATGCGTAGAAAAAACTATATTTCTTGGAAAATGTTTTCTTACAGGTTTATGTAGAGTGTAGGCATCTTGCTCTGATAACCATTCATTCACTTTAGCATCGCTTAACAGACTACCTGTTTCTTCGACTATAGCTCTCTGTAAACGCTCTTTACCCCCATAAGACCCGGGGTTAGAGGGATTATAATATATGTTTTTCAACAGCTGCTCAGCCATCCTTCTTGCCTCTCTGAGGTACAATAACTGTAATGAGCCACTTTCATATAACGACAACATTTCAGTTTGTGAATTTTTATTTTAAGAATGCAACAATTATTACGTATACAGACAATTCAGGATTTGTTGCAAGATACAAGTCCCCGTTTTCTCAACAATCACAGCATGCAACACCCTGTATATATTGTTTAGATTTACAGGTTTGTTTCGCTGAATTTTTAAAACACACACGTCTGATATATAAGTATATAAACAACAAATATGATACACATTCACATTAAAGGGTGGTTCAAACAAATAATGTAAAATCTTAGCCAAAGTTATTTCTAGTTCTTCAGAATCCTCAACAAGCCTTGATACCATATGTGACCATTGTAAACTCTCGCCCGTATGTCGGACATGTTTCATGATTTGCTCCATTTTTAACACACGCTCTACAATAACCCCTGTATTGTGGGTTGTGTAGAACTTTACATTGTTCACTTTATTTTCAATAATCTGATGCATAACATTTGTAAGGTCTCTCAAAAGAAAAAATGTATTTATTCGCTCAAACATCGTAGACACATAGTTACCCATAGCTCTAAATAAACAAAATGTCACTCGGTCTCTTGGGATTTATTGAGCCAGAAAAGCATCACATCAGCCACCACAGCTTCCCTGTATTTGTTGTCGTCCACCAGGGTGTGTCGGATTTCTTTGAGTTTCTCATGGATGAAGATGGCCTCCTTCAGTTCATGTAGGAAGGCTTCGGTTACCCCGTAAACTCTAGGGATAGACGGCGCAATACCCATAGACTCCAGGGCGATGACCAGCGCTGGTATAAAACGGCAGGACCACAGTCTTTTCACCAGCTCCTCAAAATGATTGAAAAAGTAGTATCTAGGAGGGTCGTAGAGGCAAGGATGACGACGCTGGCTGGGATGATTGATCTCACAGCCGATGCATTTTTCTCGTATATATTCGCCAATCACCACGTTTAAAAGTGTAGCTACAGAGGCCTTGATTGTATCCACAAAAATAGTACTGGCCACCCCATCAAACACATCCTCAGGCTGGGTAAATGTCGGGGGTGTCACGGGTCTTGCCAGGGGTGCGTAGAGTGTAGGGCTTCGTGGCATAGAGTCTTTAGTGTCGGGCCCCCATGACGTAGTGGCTTCCTCGTAGATGGTCTGGAGATCCATGGTGTATGCTGAAATGAAGAACTGGCTGCTTTTTTCTTTTTATTGTAGAACAAGGCCCTTGGGTATCTGGGGGGCGGGGTTAAAGCATCCGCTTACTTAGTTTTCTTCTGACGCTGTATCTTCTTGAGGCTCTTTTGCATCGTAATCTTTACGATTCGTATATATTATGCAC
Organism: Oncorhynchus kisutch; assembly: GCF_002021735.2. NCBI lineage: Eukaryota > Metazoa > Chordata > Actinopteri > Salmoniformes > Salmonidae > Oncorhynchus > Oncorhynchus kisutch. The sequence continues at coordinate 9,299 of NW_022263679.1, forward strand.
TTCTTTAAATGAACAAGGCTCTGACGCTGTTGGCTCTGTACAAAGAGAGCATCCAACGGTTGCAACATTTTCAATTCCAGTACATCCCAACTCTTAAAAGGAATAAGCAGACGCAGTCGGGTATCCCCAGTCAGGCCACCACCCCTAAGGTTGTGGTTTCGGATTGCCTCGGTGCCGATATAGAACTCCACGCTGCCGCACGGTCGGCCATTCTTTCTTTGTATTTTCACCCTGTGAAATATTTGTCCTGAGGAGTCCGGGGTACCTTCCCAACGGGTCTCGTGGCCCGTGAACACACTATACCCCTTGGTGATAAGGCTCAGTTCAGGACACACAACCTTGCGAAAAACCGACCAGTCTTCAACACCATATTCCAAGCCTACAGTCTGGTCTGTATATTCTTCTCCTTCATCTACCGTATAGAGGGTCACTCTACAGGCCAGGTAATCAAACCGATACCCCCACTGCTGGCCATTAGACATCAACACTTGATCTGTCAGAGCATTTGCTGGCGGTATTTGGGTTCTATACACATTTAAAAAACGTTTTTTTGGCGCATCATATATTGCTGGTTGATACTTTGCCCTTGCTCTATGGGCAACCCGAGGGCCTGCTTCAGTTGTTACCGTCATCACTTGTTTGGTACCGATCCCAAATTCCATGGTTATTCTTAAGATCTTGTGCACTCTTAAACAGGTATTGTTCAGGCGCTTTATAAGGGGCATTAACCACCCCAAACCGTGAGAAACAGTAACAGGTTGACCTGACACATGGTCACTTACTCAACCCCAACAACACCCCTGGGCATGCACCCTTCTACATGACATAGGGTCATAAATCATTACATAGGGTCATAAATCAGGCTTGGGTCATCAATCATTAACGGCCTGTCAAATGGACCCTTACTCACCCCATAGCCCCCACCTAACCAGGCTTGCCTATCAGGCTTGGGTCATCAATCATTAACGGCCTGTCAAATGGACCCTTACTCACCCCATAGCCCCCACCTAACCAGGCTTGCCTGACCAGAAGACATGCACACGTCATCACTACATAGGGTTCACATAGAGTTCACATAGGTTCACATAGGGTCATCAATCAAAATTTTGACACGTGACATCTACTTTAATCTCTCTGAGAAGTACTCCAGATATAACAAACTGACCCCAGCCCCCCGACACATAAACTACTGCAGCATAAATACTGGAGGCTGAGACAGGAGGGGTCAGGAGACACTGTGGCCCCATCCGAGGACACCCCCGGACAGGGCCAAACAGAATGTTTGGTGAGCTCCTCAACCTTGGTGGTGAGGATAGCAGAATGTTTGGTGAGCTCCTCAACCTTGGTGGTGGGGATAGCAGAATGTTTGGTGAGCTTCTCAACCTTGGTGGTGGGGATAGCAGAATGTTTGGTGAGCTCCTCAGCCTTGGTGGTGGGGATAGCAGAATGTTTGGTGAGCTCCTCAACCTTGGTGGTGAGGATAGCAGAATGTTTGGTGAGCTCCTCAACCTTGGTGGTGGGGATAGCAGAATGTTTGGTGAGCTCCTCAACCTTGGTGGTGAGGATAGCAGAATGTTTGGTGAGCTCCTCAACCTTGGTGGTGGGGATAGCAGAATGTTTGGTGAGCTCCTCAACCTTGGTGGTGGGGATAGCAGAATGTTTGGTGAGCTCCTCAACCTTGGTAGTGGGGATAGCAGAATGTTTGGTGAGCTCCTCCACCTTGGTGGTGGGGATAGCAGAATGTTTGGTGAGCTCCTCCACCTTGGTGGTGGGGATAGCAGAATGTTTGGTGAGCTCCTCAACCTTGGTGGTGAGGATAGCAGAATGTTTGGTGAGCTCCTCAACCTTGGTGGTGGGGATAGCAGAATGTTTGGTGAGCTCCTCAACCTTGGTGGTGGGGATAGCAGAATGTTTGGTGAGCTCCTCAACCTTGGTGGTGGGGATAGCAGAATGTTTGGTGAGCTCCTCAACCTTGGTGGTGAGGATAGCAGAATGTTTGGTGAGCTCCTCAACCTTGGTGGTGGGGATAGCAGAATGTTTGGTGAGCTCCTCAACCTTGGTGGTGGGGATAGCAGAATGTTTGGTGAGCTCCTCAACCTTGGTAGTGGGGATAGCAGAATGTTTGGTGAGCTCCTCCACCTTGGTGGTGGGGATAGCAGAATGTTTGGTGAGCTCCTCAACCTTGGTGGTGAGGATAGCAGAATGTTTGGTGAGCTCCTCCACCTTGGTGGTGGGGATAGCAGAATGTTTGGTGAGCTCCTCAACCTTGGTGGTGGGGATAGCAGAATGTTTGGTGAGCTCCTCAACCTTGGTGGTGGGGATAGCAGAATGTTTGGTGAGCTCCTCAACCTTGGTGGTGGGGATAGCAGAATGTTTGGTGAGCTCCTCAACCTTGGTGGTGGGGATAGCAGAATGTTTGGTGAGCTCCTCAACCTTGGTGGTGAGGATAGCAGAATGTTTGGTGAGCTCCTCAACCTTGGTGGTGGGGATAGCAGAATGTTTGGTGAGCTCCTCAACCTTGGTGGTGAGGATAGCAGAATGTTGACTTGGTGGTTCTCTATTATTTTTCTCTTGACAGTTTTTCAGATATCCACGCTGCTCAAAGCTTAGTCATTAACTAGCATTAATTATTCAGCGCCACCAAAACTTAACGAAGCTAGCTGCTAGCTATCCTAGCTGTCTGCACAGAAGTGACCAGCTGTTCCCCCTGGACTAGTAAACTCAGCAAAAAAATAAACGTAATTTTTTCAGGACCCAGTTTTTTAAAGATAATTTGTAAAAATCCAAATAACTTCACAGATATTCAATGTAAAGGGTTTAAATAGTGTTTACCATGATTGTTCAATGAACCATAAACAATTAATGAACATGCACCTGTGGAACGGTCATTAAGACACTAACAGCTTATAGACGGTAGGCAATTAAGGTCACAGTTATGAAAATTTAGGACACTAAGGAGGCCTTTCTACTGACTCTGAAAAACACCAAAAGAAAGATGCCCAGGGTCCCTGCTCATCTGCGTAAACGTGCCTTAGGCATGCTGCAAGGAGGCATGAGGACTGCAGATGTGGCCAGGGCAATGAATTGCAATGTCCGTAGTGTGAGACGCCTAAGACAGTGCTACAGGGAGACAGGATGGACAGCTGATCGTTCTTGTAGTGGCAGACCACGTGTAACAACACCTGCACAGGATCGGTACAACCGAACATCACACCTGCAGGACAGGTCAAGGATGGCAACAACAACTGTCAGAGGACCATGCCCCAGGACTACCTGACATGATGACTCCTTGCTGTCCCCAGTCTACCTGGCCATGCTGCTGCTCCAGTTTCAACTTCCACCTGACTGTGCTGCTGCTCTAGTTTCAACTGTTCTGCCTTATTATTATTCGACCATGCTGGTCATTTATGAACATTGAACATCTTGACCATGTTCTGTTATAATCTCCACCCGGCACAGCCAGAAGAGGACTGGCCACCCCACATAGCCTGGTTCCTCTCTAGGTTTCTTCCTAGGTATTGGCCTTTCTAGGGAGTTTTTCCTAGCCACTGTGCTTCTCCACCTGCATTGCTTGCTGTTTGGGGTTTTAGGCTGGGTTTCTGTACAGCACTTTGAGATATCAGCTGATGTACGAAGGGCTATATAAATAAATTTGATTTGATTTGATTTGATTTGAGTTACACCAGGAATGCACAATCCCTCCATCAGTGCTCAGACTGTCTGCAATAGGTTGAGAGAGGCTGGACTGAGGGCTAGTAGGCCTGTTGTAAGGCAGGTCCTTACCAGACATCACCTGCAACAACATCGCCTATGGGCACAAACCCCCCGTCACTGGACCAGACAGGACTGGCAAAAAGAGCTCTTCACTGACAAGTCGCAGTTTTGTCTCACCAGGGGTGATGGTTGGATTCACGTTTATCGTCGAAGGAATGAGAGTTACACCGAGGCCTATACTCTGGAGCTGGATCGATTTGGAGGTTGAGGGTCCGCCATGGTCTGCGGTGGTGTGTCACAGCATCATCGGACTGAGCTTGTTGTCATTGCAGGCAATCTCAACGCTGTGCATTACAGAGAAGACATCCTCCTCCCTCATACGGACCCTTCCTGCAGACTCATCTTGACATGACCCTCCAGCATGACAATGCCACCAGCCATACTGCTCGTTCTGTGCGTGATTTCCTGCAAGACAGGAATGTCAGTGTTCTGCCATGGCGAGCGAAGAGCCCGGATCTGGGACCTGTTGGATCGGAGGTTGAGGGCTAGGGCCATTCCCCCCAGAAATGTCCGGGAACTTGCAGGTGCCTTGGTGGAAGAGTGGGTTAACATCTCACAGCAAGAACTGGCAAATCTGGTGCAGTCCATGAGGAGATGCACTGCAGTATTTAATGCAGCTGGTGGCCACACCAGATACTGACTGTTACTTTTGATTTTGACCCCCCCTTTGTTCAGTGACACATTATTACATTTCTGTTAGTCACATGTCTGTGGAACATCAGTTTATATCTCGGTTGTTAAATCTTGTTATGTTCATACAAATACTTACACACGCAGTTGACAGTGAGAGGCCATTTTTTTTGCTGAGTGCCAGTGTGTGTGTGTGTATGTGTGAGTTTGTGTGTGTGTGTGTGTGTGTGTGTGTGTGTGTGTGTGTGTGTGTGTGTGTGTGTGTGTGTGTGTGTGTGTGTGTGTGTGTGTGTGTGTGTGTTGTGTGTAAGTGACACACAGAGACACACAGAGAGATCGATTTGATGTTGGACCATTAAAGTCAACAATAGAGCCCAGCGCGCCTCACTCCCCAGCGACACCCATTAGGTCGTCAAGGGGGTTTAGCCAATCAATATCAAGCGCTGGTCAGTCAGCAGGAGGTCACCACGGGAATAAGACTCCATTCTGCTTCTCTCTGTCTGTTGTTGTCCTTCACCATGTCACTTCTCTCCCTGCTGTTGTCCTTCACCATGTCACTTCTCTGTCTGCTGTTGTCCTTCACCATGTCACTTCTCTCCCTGTTGTCCTTCACCATGTCACTTCTCTGTCTGCTGTTGTTCTTCACCATGTCACTTCTATGTCTGTTGTCCTTCACCATGTCACTTCTCTGTCTGCTGTTGTCCTTCACCATGTCACTTCTCTGTCTGCTGTTATTCTTCACCATGTCACTTCTCTGTCTGCTGTTGTCCTTCACCATGTCACTTCTCTCTCTGCTGTTGTCCTTCACCATGTCACTTCTCTGTCTGTTGTCCTTCACCATGTCACTTCTCTGTCTGCTGTTGTCCTTCACCATGTCACTTCTCTGTCTGCTGTTGTCCTTCACCATGTCACTTCTCTGTCTGTTGTCCTTCACCATGTCACTTCTCTGTCTGCTGTTGTCCTTCACCATGTCACTTCTCTCCCTGCTGTTGTCCTTCACCATGTCACTTCTCTCTCTGCTGTTGTCCTTCACCATGTCACTTCTCTGTCTGTTGTACTTCACCATGTCACTTCTCTGTCTGCTGTTGTCCTTCACCATGTCACTTCTCTCCCTGCTGTTGTCCTTCACCATGTCACTTCTCTGTCTGTTGTCCTTCACCATGTCACTTCTCTCCCTGCTGTTGTCCTTCACCATGTCACTTCTCTCCCTGCTGTTGTCCTTCACCATGTCACTTCTCTGTCTGCTGTTGTCCTTCACCATGTCACTTCTCTCTCTGCTGTTGTCCTTCACCATGTCACTTCTCTGTCTGTTGTACTTCACCATGTCACTTCTCTGTCTGCTGTTGTCCTTCACCATGTCACTTCTCTCCCTGCTGTTGTCCTTCACCATGTCACTTCTCTGTCTGTTGTCCTTCACCATGTCACTTCTCTCCCTGCTGTTGTCCTTCACCATGTCACTTCTCTGTCTGTTGTCCTTCACCATGTCACTTCTCTCCCTGCTGTTGTCCTTCACCATGTCACTTCTCTCCCTGCTGTTGTCCTTCACCATGTCACTTCTCTGTCTGCTGTTGTCCTTCACCATGTCACTTCTCTCTCTGCTGTTGTCCTTCACCATGTCACTTCTCTGTCTGTTGTACTTCACCATGTCACTTCTCTGTCTGCTGTTGTCCTTCACCATGTCACTTCTCTCCCTGCTGTTGTCCTTCACCATGTCACTTCTCTGTCTGTTGTCCTTCACCATGTCACTTCTCTCCCTGCTGTTGTCCTTCACCATGTCACTTCTCTGTCTGTTGTTGTCCTTCACCATGTCACTTCTCTCCCTGCTGTTGTCCTTCACCATGTCACTTCTCTCTCTGCGGTTGTCCTTCACCATGTCACTTCTCTGTCTGCTGTTGTCCTTCACCATGTCACTTCTCTGTCTGCTGTTGTCCTTCACCATGTCACTTCTCTGTCTGCTGTTGTCCTTCACCATGTCACTTCTCTCCCTGTTGTCCTTCACCATGTCACTTCTCTGTCTGCTGTTGTCCTTCACCATGTCACTTCTCTCCCTGTTGGGTTTCACCATGTCACTTCTCTGTCTGCTGTTGTTCTTCACCATGTCACTTCTCTGTCTGTTGTCCTTCACCATGTCACTTCTCTGTCTGCTGTTGTCCTTCACCATGTCACTTCTCTGTCTGCTGTTGTCCTTCACCATGTCACTTCTCTCTCTGCTGTTGTCCTTCACCATGTCACTTCTCTGTCTGTTGTCCTTCACCATGTCACTTCTCTGTCTGCTGTTGTCCTTCACCATGTCACTTCTCTCCCTGCTGTTGTTCTTCACCATGTCACTTCTCTGTCTGTTGTCCTTCACCATGTCACTTCTCTGTCTGCTGTTGTCCTTCACCATGTCACTTCTCTCCCTGCTGTTGTCCTTCACCATGTCACTTCTCTGTCTGTTGTCCTTCACCATGTCACTTCTCTGTCTGCTGTTGTCCTTCACCATGTCACTTCTCTGTCTGCTGTTGTTCTTCACCATGTCACTTCTCTGTCTGCTGTTGTCCTTCACCATGTCACTTCTCTCTCTGCTGTTGTCCTTCACCATGTCACTTCTCTGTCTGTTGTCCTTCACCATGTCACTTCTCTGTCTGCTGTTGTCCTTCACCATGTCACTTCTCTCTCTGCTGTTGTCCTTCACCATGTCACTTCTCTGTCTGTTGTACTTCACCATGTCACTTCTCTGTCTGCTGTTGTCCTTCACCATGTCACTTCTCTACCTGCTGTTGTCCTTCACCATGTCACTTCTCTGTCTGTTGTCCTTCACCATGTCACTTCTCTCCCTGCTGTTGTCCTTCACCATGTCACTTCTCTGTCTGTTGTCCTTCACCATGTCACTTCTCTCCCTGCTGTTGTCCTTCACCATGTCACTTCTCTCCCTGCTGTTGTCCTTCACCATGTCACTTCTCTGTCTGCTGTTGTCCTTCACCATGTCACTTCTCTCTCTGCTGTTGTCCTTCACCATGTCACTTCTCTGTCTGTTGTACTTCACCATGTCACTTCTCTGTCTGCTGTTGTCCTTCACCATGTCACTTCTCTCCCTGCTGTTGTCCTTCACCATGTCACTTCTCTGTCTGTTGTCCTTCACCATGTCACTTCTCTCCCTGCTGTTGTCCTTCACCATGTCACTTCTCTGTCTGTTGTTGTCCTTCACCATGTCACTTCTCTCCCTGCTGTTGTCCTTCACCATGTCACTTCTCTCTCTGCGGTTGTCCTTCACCATGTCACTTCTCTGTCTGCTGTTGTCCTTCACCATGTCACTTCTCTGTCTGCTGTTGTCCTTCACCATGTCACTTCTCTGTCTGCTGTTGTCCTTCACCATGTCACTTCTCTCCCTGTTGTCCTTCACCATGTCACTTCTCTGTCTGCTGTTGTCCTTCACCATGTCACTTCTCTCCCTGTTGGGTTTCACCATGTCACTTCTCTGTCTGCTGTTGTTCTTCACCATGTCACTTCTCTGTCTGTTGTCCTTCACCATGTCACTTCTCTGTCTGCTGTTGTCCTTCACCATGTCACTTCTCTGTCTGCTGTTGTCCTTCACCATGTCACTTCTCTCTCTGCTGTTGTCCTTCACCATGTCACTTCTCTGTCTGTTGTCCTTCACCATGTCACTTCTCTGTCTGCTGTTGTCCTTCACCATGTCACTTCTCTCCCTGCTGTTGTTCTTCACCATGTCACTTCTCTGTCTGTTGTCCTTCACCATGTCACTTCTCTGTCTGCTGTTGTCCTTCACCATGTCACTTCTCTCCCTGCTGTTGTCCTTCACCATGTCACTTCTCTGTCTGTTGTCCTTCACCATGTCACTTCTCTGTCTGCTGTTGTCCTTCACCATGTCACTTCTCTGTCTGCTGTTGTTCTTCACCATGTCACTTCTCTGTCTGCTGTTGTCCTTCACCATGTCACTTCTCTCTCTGCTGTTGTCCTTCACCATGTCACTTCTCTGTCTGTTGTCCTTCACCATGTCACTTCTCTGTCTGCTGTTGTCCTTCACCATGTCACTTCTCTCCCTGCTGTTGTTCTTCACCATGTCACTTCTCTGTCTGTTGTCCTTCACCATGTCACTTCTCTGTCTGCTGTTGTCCTTCACCATGTCACTTCTCTCCCTGCTGTTGTCCTTCACCATGTCACTTCTCTGTCTGTTGTTGTCCTTCACCATGTCACTTCTCTCCCTGCTGTTGTCCTTCACCATGTCACTTCTCTCTCTGCGGTTGTCCTTCACCATGTCACTTCTCTGTCTGCTGTTGTCCTTCACCATGTCACTTCTCTGTCTGCTGTTGTCCTTCACCATGTCACTTCTCTGTCTGCTGTTGTCCTTCACCATGTCACTTCTCTCCCTGTTGTCCTTCCACATGTCACTTCTCTGTCTGCTGTTGTCCTTCACCATGTCACTTCTCTCCCTGTTGGGTTTCACCATGTCACTTCTCTGTCTGCTGTTGTTCTTCACCATGTCACTTCTCTGTCTGTTGTCCTTCACCATGTCACTTCTCTGTCTGCTGTTGTCCTTCACCATGTCACTTCTCTGTCTGCTGTTGTCCTTCACCATGTCACTTCTCTCTCTGCTGTTGTCCTTCACCATGTCACTTCTCTGTCTGTTGTCCTTCACCATGTCACTTCTCTGTCTGCTGTTGTCCTTCACCATGTCACTTCTCTCCCTGCTGTTGTTCTTCACCATGTCACTTCTCTGTCTGTTGTCCTTCACCATGTCACTTCTCTGTCTGCTGTTGTCCTTCACCATGTCACTTCTCTCCCTGCTGTTGTCCTTCACCATGTCACTTCTCTGTCTGCTGTTGTCCTTCACCATGTCACTTCTCTCTCTGCTGTTGTCCTTCACCATGTCACTTCTCTGTCTGTTGTCCTTCACCATGTCACTTCTCTGTCTGCTGTTGTCCTTCACCATGTCACTTCTCTCCCTGCTGTTGTCCTTCACCATGTCACTTCTCTGTCTGTTGTCCTTCACCATGTCACTTCTCTCCCTGTTGGGTTTCACCATGTCACTTCTCTCCCTGCTGTTGTCCTTCACCATGTCACTTCTCTGTCTGCTGTTGTCCTTCACCATGTCACTTCTCTCTCTGCTGTTGTCCTTCACCATGTCACTTCTCTGTCTGTTGTCCTTCACCATGTCACTTCTCTGTCTGCTGTTGTCCTTCACCATGTCACTTCTCTCCCTGCTGTTGTCCTTCACCATGTCACTTCTCTGTCTGTTGTCCTTCACCATGTCACTTCTCTCCCTGCTGTTGTCCTTCACCATGTCACTTCTCTCCCTGCTGTTGTCCTTCACCATGTCACTTCTCTGTCTGCTGTTGTCCTTCACCATGTCACTTCTCTCTCTGCTGTTGTCCTTCACCATGTCACTTCTCTGTCTGTTGTACTTCACCATGTCACTTCTCTGTCTGCTGTTGTCCTTCACCATGTCACTTCTCTCCCTGCTGTTGTCCTTCACCATGTCACTTCTCTGTCTGTTGTCCTTCACCATGTCACTTCTCTCCCTGCTGTTGTCCTTCACCATGTCACTTCTCTGTCTGTTGTCCTTCACCATGTCACTTCTCTCCCTGCTGTTGTCCTTCACCATGTCACTTCTCTCCCTGCTGTTGTCCTTCACCATGTCACTTCTCTGTCTGCTGTTGTCCTTCACCATGTCACTTCTCTCTCTGCTGTTGTCCTTCACCATGTCACTTCTCTGTCTGTTGTACTTCACCATGTCACTTCTCTGTCTGCTGTTGTCCTTCACCATGTCACTTCTCTCCCTGCTGTTGTCCTTCACCATGTCACTTCTCTGTCTGTTGTCCTTCACCATGTCACTTCTCTCCCTGCTGTTGTCCTTCACCATGTCACTTCTCTGTCTGTTGTTGTCCTTCACCATGTCACTTCTCTCCCTGCTGTTGTCCTTCACCATGTCACTTCTCTCTCTGCGGTTGTCCTTCACCATGTCACTTCTCTGTCTGCTGTTGTCCTTCACCATGTCACTTCTTTGTCTGCTGTTGTCCTTCACCATGTCACTTCTCTGTCTGCTGTTGTCCTTCACCATGTCACTTCTCTCCCTGTTGTCCTTCACCATGTCACTTCTCTGTCTGCTGTTGTCCTTCACCATGTCACTTCTCTCCCTGTTGGGTTTCACCATGTCACTTCTCTGTCTGCTGTTGTTCTTCACCATGTCACTTCTCTGTCTGTTGTCCTTCACCATGTCACTTCTCTGTCTGCTGTTGTCCTTCACCATGTCACTTCTCTGTCTGCTGTTGTCCTTCACCATGTCACTTCTCTCTCTGCTGTTGTCCTTCACCATGTCACTTCTCTGTCTGTTGTCCTTCACCATGTCACTTCTCTGTCTGCTGTTGTCCTTCACCATGTCACTTCTCTCCCTGCTGTTGTTCTTCACCATGTCACTTCTCTGTCTGTTGTCCTTCACCATGTCACTTCTCTGTCTGCTGTTGTCCTTCACCATGTCACTTCTCTCCCTGCTGTTGTCCTTCACCATGTCACTTCTCTGTCTGTTGTCCTTCACCATGTCACTTCTCTGTCTGCTGTTGTCCTTCACCATGTCACTTCTCTGTCTGCTGTTGTTCTTCACCATGTCACTTCTCTGTCTGCTGTTGTCCTTCACCATGTCACTTCTCTCTCTGCTGTTGTCCTTCACCATGTCACTTCTCTGTCTGTTGTCCTTCACCATGTCACTTCTCTGTCTGCTGTTGTCCTTCACCATGTCACTTCTCTCCCTGCTGTTGTTCTTCACCATGTCACTTCTCTGTCTGTTGTCCTTCACCATGTCACTTCTCTGTCTGCTGTTGTCCTTCACCATGTCACTTCTCTCCCTGCTGTTGTCCTTCACCATGTCACTTCTCTGTCTGTTGTTGTCCTTCACCATGTCACTTCTCTCCCTGCTGTTGTCCTTCACCATGTCACTTCTCTCTCTGCGGTTGTCCTTCACCATGTCACTTCTCTGTCTGCTGTTGTCCTTCACCATGTCACTTCTCTGTCTGCTGTTGTCCTTCACCATGTCACTTCTCTGTCTGCTGTTGTCCTTCACCATGTCACTTCTCTCCCTGTTGTCCTTCCACATGTCACTTCTCTGTCTGCTGTTGTCCTTCACCATGTCACTTCTCTCCCTGTTGGGTTTCACCATGTCACTTCTCTGTCTGCTGTTGTTCTTCACCATGTCACTTCTCTGTCTGTTGTCCTTCACCATGTCACTTCTCTGTCTGCTGTTGTCCTTCACCATGTCACTTCTCTGTCTGCTGTTGTCCTTCACCATGTCACTTCTCTCTCTGCTGTTGTCCTTCACCATGTCACTTCTCTGTCTGTTGTCCTTCACCATGTCACTTCTCTGTCTGCTGTTGTCCTTCACCATGTCACTTCTCTCCCTGCTGTTGTTCTTCACCATGTCACTTCTCTGTCTGTTGTCCTTCACCATGTCACTTCTCTGTCTGCTGTTGTCCTTCACCATGTCACTTCTCTCCCTGCTGTTGTCCTTCACCATGTCACTTCTCTGTCTGCTGTTGTCCTTCACCATGTCACTTCTCTCTCTGCTGTTGTCCTTCACCATGTCACTTCTCTGTCTGTTGTCCTTCACCATGTCACTTCTCTGTCTGCTGTTGTCCTTCACCATGTCACTTCTCTCCCTGCTGTTGTCCTTCACCATGTCACTTCTCTGTCTGTTGTCCTTCACCATGTCACTTCTCTCCCTGTTGGGTTTCACCATGTCACTTCTCTCCCTGCTGTTGTCCTTCACCATGTCACTTCTCTGTCTGCTGTTGTCCTTCACCATGTCACTTCTCTCTCTGCTGTTGTCCTTCACCATGTCACTTCTCTGTCTGTTGTCCTTCACCATGTCACTTCTCTGTCTGCTGTTGTCCTTCACCATGTCACTTCTCTCCCTGCTGTTGTCCTTCACCATGTCACTTCTCTGTCTGCTGTTGTCCTTCACCATGTCACTTCTCTCTCTGCTGTTGTCCTTCACCATGTCACTTCTCTGTCTGTTGTTGTCCTTCACCATGTCACTTCTCTGTCTGCTGTTGTTCTTCACCATGTCACTTCTCTCTCTGCTGTTGTCCTTCACCATGTCACTTCTCTGTCTGCTGTTGTCCTTCACCATGTCACTTCTCTGTCTGTTGTCCTTCACCATGTCACTTCTCAAAATCAAATCAAATCAAATGTATTTGTCACATATACATGGTTAGCAGATGTTAATGGTCACATACACATGGTTAGCAGATGTTAATGGTCACATACACATGGTTAGCAGATGTTATTGGTCACATACACATGGTTAGCATATGTTAATGGTCACATACACATGGTTAGCAGATGTTATTGGTCATATACACATGGTTAGTAGATGTTAATGGTCACATACACATGGTTAGCAGATGTTATTGGTCACATACACATGGATAGCAGATGTTATTGGTCACATACACATGGTTAGCAGATGTTATTGGTCATATACACATGGTTAGCAGATGTTAATGGTCACATACACATGGTTAACAGATGTTATTGGTCACATACACATGGTTAGCAGATGTTAATGCGAGTGTAGCGAAATGCTTGTGCTTCTAGTTCCGACAATGCAATAATAACCAACGAGTAATCCAACTAACAATTGCAAAACTACTGTCTTAAACACACAAGTGTAAAGGGATAAAGAATATGTACATAAAGATATATGAATGAGTAATGGTACAGAACGGCATAGGCAAGATGCAGTAGATGGTATCGAGTACAGTATATACATATGAGATGAGTAATGTAGGGTATGTAAACAAAGTGGCATAGTTTAAAGTGGCTAGTGATACATGTATTACATAAAGATGCAGTAGATGATATAGAGTACAGTATATATGTATACATATGAGATGAATAATGTAGGGTATGTAAACATTATATTAAGTAGCATTGTTTAAAGTGGCTAGTGATATATTTTACATCAATTCCCATCAATTCCCATTATTAAAGTGGCTGGAGTTGAGTCAGTGTGTTGGCAGCAACCACTCAATGTTAGTGGTGGCTGTTTAACAGTCTGATGGCCTTGAGATAGAAGCTGTTTTTCAGTCTCTCGGTCCCAGCTTTGATGCACCTGTACTGACCTCGCCTTCTGGATGATAGCGGGGTGAACAGGCAGTGGCTCGGGTGGTTGTTGTCCTTGATGATCTTTATGGCCTTCCTGTGACATCGGGTGGTGTAGGTGTCCTGGAGGGCAGGTAGTTTGCCCCCGGTGATGCGTTGTGCAGACCTCACTACCCTCTGGAGATTTACGGTTGTGGGCGGAGCAGTTGCTGCATCAGGCGGTGATACAGCCCGACAGGATGCTCTCGATTGTGCATCGGTAGAAGTTTGTGAGTGCTTTTGGTGACAAGCCGAATTTCTTCAGCCTCCTGAGGTTCTTCATCTTCACGATGCTGTCTGTGTTTTGTAACTAATTAAGTTATTACATTTCACTCTCTTTCCCTCCACTCTCTCTGATTCTCCTTCTCCTCTCCTCTCCTCTCTGCAGTATACTGCTGTAAATACCAAACCAGACACTTCTCCTCTCCTCTCTGCAGTATACTGCTGTAAATACCAAACCAGACACTTCTCCTCTCCTCTCTGCAGTATACAACTGCTAGTCAGACCATCAAAGTCTCATCTGGCAGTACTGGATCCCCCTGGATACTGCAGTTTGGGATCCTACTGGATACTGCAGTACTGGATCCCACTGGATACTGCAGTCTGGGATCCCCTTGGATACTGCAGTCTGGGATCCCCCTTGGATACTGCAGTACTGGATCCCACTGGATACTGCAGTCTGGGATCCTACTGGATACTGCAGTCTGGGATCCCCCTGGATACTGCAATCTGGGATCCTACTGGATACTGCAGTCGGGGTTCCTACTGGATACTGCAGTCTGGGATCCCCCTGGATACTGCAGTCTGGGATCCTACTGGATACTGCAGTCTGGGATCCTACTGGATACTGCAGTCTGGGATCCCACTGGATACTGCAGTCTGGGATCCCCCTGGATACTGCAGTCTGGGATCCCCTTGGATACTGCAGTCTGGGATCCCCCTGGATACTGCAGTCTGGGATCCCCTTGGATACTGCAGTCTGGGATCCTACTGGATACTGCAGTCTGGGATCCCCTTGGATACTGCAGTCTGGGATCCTACTGGATACTGCAGTCTGGGATCCCCTTAGATACTGCAGTCTGGGATCCTACTGGATACTGCAGCCTGGGATCCTACTGGATACTGCAGTCTGGGATCCCCCTGAATACTGCAGTCTGGGATCCCCCTCGATACTGCAGTCTGGGATCCCCTTGGATACTGCAGTCTGGGATCCTACTGGATACTGCAGTCTGGGATCCTACTGGATACTGCAGTCTGGGATCCTACCGGATACTGCAGCCTGGGATCCTACTGGATACTGCAGTCTGGGATCCCCCTGGATACTGCAGTCTGGGATCCTACTGGATACTGCAGTCTGGGATCCTACTGGATACTGCAGTCTGTGATCCTACTGGATACTGCAGTCTGGGATCCTACTGGATACTGCAGTCTGGGATCCTACTGGATACTGCAGTCTGGGATCCCCCTGGATACTGCAGTCTGGGATCCTACTGGATACTGCAGTCTGGGATCCCCCTGGATACTGCAGTCTGGGATCCTACTGGATACTGCAGTCAATGTGAAACACCTCTTCCTCCTCTCCTCCTATTTCCCCTTCTCCGTTTCCTCATTTTACAGTGAGAGCATTGAAATTCACTCAGAGTAGGATACATTTCACAGAGAGTGAGAGAGAGAGAGACAGAGAGAGAGAGATATGGGGTGGGGGGTGAGAGAGAGAGAGATATGGGGTGGGGGTGAGAGAGAGAGATATGGGGTGGGGGTGAGAGAGATATGGGGTGGGGGTGAGAGAGAGATATGGGGTGGGGGGTGAGAGAGAGAGATATGGAGTGGGGGGTGAGAGAGAGAGATATGGGGTGGGGGGTGAGAGAGAGATATGGAGTGGGGGGTGAGAGAGAGAAAATCCCAGAAAGATTCAGTTGAAGGAGGTTTAGAGTGATTTCATATGGAACTGGATATATAGGTCTTTAATGGTATCTGACTGTAACTATGATACACAATCAAACAGGCGTGTGTGTGTGTGTGTGTGTGTGTGTGTGTGTGTGTGTGTGTGTGTGTGTGTGTGTGTGTGTGTGTGTGTGTGTGTGTGTGTGTGTGTCCTTCAAACCATCACTCATCAGATACATTAATATTAGACAGATATGTCCTTCATTTTCATCACCTGCTCTCTCTTTGCCTCCCTTTCTCTCAACCTATTTCTTTCTCTCTCTCTCCTCTCTTTCTCTCAGTCTTTAATTCTGATTCTTTTATTTTGCTGTTCATTCAATTAATCTCTCAGTCTCCCTCTCCCTCTCTCTGTCAATCATTCCTAATCTCTCTCTCTCTCTGTCAATCATTCCTAATCTCTCTCTCTCTCTCTGTCAATCATTCCTAATCTCTCTCTCTCTCTGTCAATCATTCCTAATCTCTCTCTCTCTCTCTCTCTCTCTCTCTCTCTCTCTCTCTCTCTCTCTCTCTCTCTCTGGCAATCATTCCTAATCTCTCTCTCTCTCTCTCTGTCAATTATTCCTAATCTCTCTCTCTCTCCCTGTCAATTATTCCTAATCTCTCTCTCTCTCTCTCTCTCTCTCTCTCTCTCTTTCTCTCTCTCTCTCTCTCTGTCAATCCTTCCTAATCTCTCTCTCATTTGATCATTTATTCTAATCCACCCCCCTCTCTTTCTCTCCCCCCATCTGTCTCCATCTCATGTTGTAATTTAATATACAGCGGCCGTCTGCTGAGAGGACAAAAGGTTCCACGCTGCTCGCCTTTCATTCCGGGTTTGATTATAAAGCCATGAACGCATGCCGCCGGGAGGCGAGAGAATGTCGTCCGTTTGCCCATCCACCGAGGAGAGAGTGAGTGTTGCCCTGGATCAGGGACAGATATCTTTATTTTCTCAGAAGCCGTCACACAAAGACGCTTAGGTCTCTTTTAAAGGGATGTTCATCTCCAAACGGATATTTGATTTGCGTACAATCTGATTGGAGCACAGAACCCTGAGAGGATACAGTACAGCGCTTCCATTCTTCTCTGAGAGAACGAAGGCCTCTCTTACAAAACTGTTCTTCATCTTTGATGACAAGTTGGCAACAGGGAGAGATGGAGAGAGTGACTATTCTTCATCTTTGATGACAAGTTGGCAACAGGGAGAGATGGAGAGAGTGACTATTCTTCATCTTTAATAACAAGTTGGCAACAGGGAGAGATGGAGAGAGTGGAGTCGGACAGCAACGTGTTTTTTCTTTTGTTGAGATGTTCTTATCTAAAAGTGCTCAAGGGCACAACGGCAGGAGACGGCATCTAGGACAGGCCCACTGAGACAGGAGACGGCATCTAGGACAGGCCCACTGAGACAGGAGACGGCATCTAGGACAGGCCCACTGAGACAGGAGACGGCATCTAGGACAGGCCCACTGAGACAGGAGACGGCATCTAGGACAGGCCCACTGAGACAGGAGACGGCATCTAGACAGGCCCACTGAGACAGGAGACGGCATCTAGGACAGGCCCACTGAGACAGGAGACGGCATCTAGGACAGGCCCACTGAGACAGGAGACGGCATCTAGGACAGGCCCACTGAGACAGGAGACGGCATCTAGGACAGGCCCACTGAGACAGGAGACGGCATCTAGGACAGGCCCACTGAGACAGGAGACGGCATCTAGGACAGGCCCACTGAGACAGGAGACGGCATCTAGGACAGGCCACTGAGACAGAGGAGACGGCATCTAGGACAGGCCCACTGAGACAGGAGACGGCATCTAGGACAGGCCCACTGAGACAGGAGACGGCATCTAGGACAGGCCCACTGAGACAGAGACGCATCTAGGACAGGCCCACTGAGACAGGACGACATCTAGGACAGGCCCACTGAGACAGGAGACGGCATCTAGGACAGGCCCACTGAGACAGGAGACGGCATCTAGGACAGGCCCACTGAGACAGGAGACGGCATCTAGGACAGGCCCACTGAGACAGGAGACGGCATCTAGGACAGGCCCACTGAGACAGGAGACGGCATCTAGGACAGGCCCACTGAGACAGGAGACGGCATCTAGGACAGGCCTACTGAGACAGGAGACGGCATCTAGGACAGGCCCACTGAGACAGGAGACGGCATCTAGGACAGGCCCACTGAGACAGAAGACGGCATCTAGGACAGGCCCACTGAGACAGGAGACGAATCTAGGCCCTGAGACAGGCCCACTGAGACAGGAGACGGCATCTAGGACAGGCCCACTGAGACAGGAGACGGCATCTAGGACAGGCCCACTGAGACAGGAGACGGCATCTAGGACAGGCCCACTGAGACAGGAGACGGCATCTAGGACAGGCCACTGAGACAGGAGACGGCATCTAGGACAGGCCACTGAGACAGGAGACGGCATCTAGGACAGGCCCACTGAGACAGGAGACGGCATCTAGGACAGGCCCCACTGAGACAGGAGACGGCATCTAGGACAGGCCCACTGAGACAGGAGACGGCATCTAGGACAGGCCTACTGAGACAGGAGACGGCATCTAGGACAGGCCCACTGAGACAGGAGACGGCATCTAGGACAGGCCCACTGAGACAGAAGACGGCATCTAGGACAGGCCCACTGAGACAGGAGACGACATCTAGGACAGGCCCACTGAGACAGGAGACGGCATCTAGGACAGGCCCACTGAGACAGGAGACGGCATCTAGGACAGGCCCACTGAGACAGGAGACGGCATCTAGGACAGGCCCACTGAGACAGGAGACGGCATCTAGGACAGGCCCACTGAGACAGGAGACGGCATCTAGGACAGGCCCACTGAGACAGGAGACGGCATCTAGGACAGGCCCACTGAGACAGGAGACGGCATCTAGGACAGGCCTACTGAGACAGGAGACGGCATCTAGGACAGGACCACTGAGACAGGAGACGGCATCTAGGACAGGCCCACTGAGACAGGAGATGGCATCTAGGACAGGCCCACTGAGACAGGAGATGGCATCTAGGACAGGCCCACTGAGACAGGAATCCAGCCGAGTATCAAGAACCTGATGACATGGACCCGTACTCATAAAGTATCTGACAGTATGAGTGCTGATCTAGAATCAGGTCACCCTTGTCAATGTCATCTCATTCTTTATGATCACACAGACACACAGACACACACACACACACACACACACACACACACACACACACACACACACACACACACACACACACACACACACACACACACACACACACTGCCCTCCATTCTCTCTCCCCTTCCTCTTCCCTTTCTATTTCCCAGATATTTATAACTCACTCATCTGAGAGGCTGTCAGACCCTCCCCTATGGGTTTAGGTGTCAGGCCCTCCCCTATGGGTTTAGGTGTCAGGCCCTCCCCTATGGGTTTAGGTGTCAGGCCCTCCCCTATGGGTTTAGGTGTCAGGCCCTCCCCTATGGGTTTAGGTGTCAGGCCCTATGGGTTTAGGTGTCAGGCCCTCCCCTATGGGTTTAGGTGTCAGGCCCTCCCCTATGGGTTTAGGTGTCAGGCCCTCCCCTATGGGTTTAGGTGTCAGACCCTCCCCTATGGGTTTAGGTGTCAGGCCCTCCCCTATGGGCCTGGTTTAGGTGTCAGGCCCTCCCCTATGGGTTTAGGTGTCAGGCCCTCCCCTATGGGTTTAGGTGTCAGGCCCTCCCCTATGGGTTTAGGTGTCAGGCCCTCCCCTATGGGTTTAGGTGTCAGGCCCTCCCCTATGGGTTTAGGTGTCAGGCCCTCCCCTATGGGTTTAGGTGTCAGGCCCTCCCCTATGGGTTTAGGTGTCAGGCCCTCCCCTATGGGTTTAGGTGTCAGGCCCTCCCCTATGGGTTTAGGTGTCAGGCCCTGACCTTAGTATTCTTTGTTTTCTTTATTGTTTTGGTTAGGTCAGGGTGTGACACGGGGGATGTATGGTTTTTGTCTCATCTAAGGTGTTTGTACAACTAGGGTTTTTTGTAGATTTATGGGGTTGTGTTCATTCTAGGTGTTTATGTAGGTCTATGGTTGCCTAGATTGGTTCTCAATCAGAGGCAGGTGTTTATCGTTGTCTCTGATTGGGAACCATATTTAGGCATCCATGTTCTTTGGTTATTTTGTGGGTGATTGTTTCCTGTGACTGTGTTTGTGCCACACGGGACTGTTTCGTTGCCAGTTCACTTTGTTATTCTGTATATGTGTTCATGTTAAGTTTTTTAATCATTAAAAACCATGGACACTTACCACGCTGCGTATTGGTCCGGTCCTTGCTATACACCTCTTCTGAGGAAGAGGAGGAAATCTGCCGTGACAGAGGCAGACACACGCGCGTACCTACACATAAACACACACAACAGCCACAACAGAAAGAGAAGAAAGGATGATAGACAGGGAAAGATCTGTGAGGAAGAGGAGGAGGAGGAGGGAGAGGAGAGGCAGGACAGGGGGAGGGGAAGAGGTGTAAGAAATGAGGAGAGGCAGGAGAGAGAGGGAGAAAAGAGGAGGCAGGAGAGAGGGGAGAGAGAGGGGGAAAAGAGGAGGCAGGAGAGAGAGGGAGAAAAGAGGAGGCAGGAGAGAGGGGGAGAAAAGAGGAGGCGGGAGAGAGGGGGAGAAAAGAGGAGGCAGGAGAGAGAGGGAGAAAAGAGGAGGCAGGACACACACGACATCCATCCTAACACATCATATTGTCTTAGATGAGGTCTACATGAGGGTGTCAGTGGTCATCAGCGGATGTCTGATGATTTGCATAGTATTTTCTCAGCTTGTTTTTGTGAGATGGAAACACACACACACACACACACACACACACACACACACACACACACACACACACACACACACACACACACACACACACACACACACACACACACACACACACTCTCTCTCTCTCTGATGGTCTCTGTTGAATTCATAGTTCCCTACTGCTATCATGTGGTCAGAGTTAGGTACTGGGTCAGACCAACTGACTAGTTCAGGGTAGACTACTTAGTACCAGAGTTAGGTACTGGGTCAGACCAACTGGCTAGGTTAGGGGTAGACAACTTAGTACCAGAGTTAGGTACTGGGTCAGTCTAACTGGCTAGGTCAGGGGTAGACAACTTAGGACCAGAGTTAGGTATTGGGTCAGACCAACTGGCTAGTTCAGGGGTAGACAACTTAGGACCAGAGTTAGGTACTGGGTCAGACCAACTGGCTAGTTCAGGGGTAGACAACTTCAAACCAAAGTTATTCCTCTCCTGTATTCCCTGTTCACCCACGACTGCGTGGCCAAACACGACTCCAACACCATCATTAAGTTTGCTGACGACATAACAGTGGTGGGCCTGATCACTGACGACGATGAAACTGCCTATAAGGAGGAGGTCAGAGACCTGGCCGTGTGGTGCCAGGACAACCACCTCTCCCTCAATGTGAGCAAGACAAAAGGAGCTGATTGTGGACTACAGGAAAAGGTGAGCCGAACAGGCCCGCATTAACATCAACGGGGCTGTAGTGTAGCGGGTTGAGAGCTTCAAGTTCATTGGTTTCCACATCACCAACGAACTATCATGTTCCAAACACACCAAGACAGTTGTGAAGAGGGCAGGACAACACCTTTTCCCCCTCCGGAGACTGAAAAGACTTGGCATGGGTCCCCAGATCCTCAAAACGTTCTACAGCTGCACCATCGAGAGCATCCTGACCGGTTGGTATGGCAACTGCTCGGCATCTGACCGTAAGGCGCTACAGAGGGTAGTGCGTACGGCCCAGTACATCACTGGGGCCAAGCTTCCTGCCATCCAGGACCTATATAATAGGCAGTGTCAGAGGAAAGCCCATAAAATTGTCAGAGACTCCAGTCACCCAAGTTAAAGAGTGTTTTCTCTGCTACCACACAGCAAGCGGTACCGGAGCACCAAGTCTAGGACCAAAAGGCTCCTCAACAGCTTCTACCCCCGAGCCATTAGACTGCTGAACAATTCATAAAATCGCAGCCGGACAATTTACATTGACCCCCCCCTTTTGTACACTGCTGCTACTCACTGTTAATTATGTATGCATAGTTACTTCACCCCCACCTACATGTACAGATTACCTCAACTAGCCTGTACCCCTGCACACTGACTCGGTACCGGTGCCTCCTGTATATAGCCTCCACACTGACTCGGTACCGGTGCCTCCTGTATATAGCCTCCACACTGACTCGGTACCGGTGCCTCCTGTATATAGCCTTCACACTGACTCGGTACCGGTGCCTCCTGTATATAGCCTCCACACTAACTCGGTACCGGTACCCCCTGTATATAGCCTCCACACTGACTCGGTACCGGTGCCCCCTGTATAGAGCCTCCACACTGACTCGGTACCTGTGCCCCCTGTATATAGCCTCCACACTGACTCGGTACCGGTACCACCTGTATATAGCCTCCACACTGACTCGGTACCGGTGCCCCCTGTATCAAGCCTCCACACTGACTCGGTACCGGTGCCCCCTGTATCAAGCCTTCACACTGACTCGGTACCGGTGCCCCCTGTATATAGCCTTCACACTGACTCGGTACCGGTGCCCCCTGTATATAGCCTCCACACTGACTCGGTACCGGTACCCCCTGTATATAGCCTCCACATTGACTCTGTACCGGTACCAACTGTATATAACCTCCACACTGACTCGGTACCGGTGCCCCCTGTATCAAGCCTTCACACTGACTCGGTACCGGTGCCCCCTGTATATAGCCTTCACACTGACTCGGTACCGGTGCCCCCTGTATATAGCCTCCACACTGACTCGGTACCGGTACCCCCTGTATATAGCCTCCACATTGACTCTGTACCGGTACCACCTGTATATAACCTCCACACTGACTCTGTACCGGTACCCCCTGTATATAACCTCCACATTGACTCGGTACCGGTACCACCCTGTATATAGCCTCCACACTGACTCGGTACCGGTGCCCCCTGTATCAAGCCTTCACACTGACTCGGTACCGGTGCCCCCTGTATATAGCCTTCACACTGACTCGGTACCGGTGCCCCCTGTATATAGCCTCCACACTGACTCGGTACCGGTACCCCCTGTATATAGCCTCCACATTGACTCTGTACCGGTACCACCTGTATATAACCTCCACACTGACTCTGTACCGGTACCCCCTGTATATAACCTCCACACGGACTCTGTACCGGTACCCCCTGTATATAGCCTCCACATTGACTCTGTACCGGTACCACCTGTATATAACCTCCACACTGACTCTGTACCGGTACCCCCTGTATATAACCTCCACATTGACTCTGTACCGGTACCCCCTGTATATAACCTCCACATTGACTCGGTACCGGTACCCCCTGTATATAACCTTCACACTGACTCGGTACCGGTGCCCCCTGTATATAGCCTCCACACTGACTCGGTACCGGTACCCCCTGTATATAGCCTCCACATTGACTCTGTACCGGTACCACCTGTATATAACCTCCACATTGACTCTGTACCGGTACCACCTGTATATAACCTCCACACTGACTCTGTACCGGTACCCCCTGTATATAGCCTCCACATTGACTCTGTACCGGTACCACCTGTATATAACCTCCACACTGACTCTGTACCGGTACCCCCTGTATATAACCTCCACATTGACTCTGTACCGGTACCCCCTGTATATAACCTCCACATTGACTCGGTACCGGTACCCCCTGTATATAACCTCCACACTGACTCGGTACCGGTACCCCCTGTATATAACCTCCACATTGACTCTGTACCGGTACCACCCTGTATAAAGCCTCCACATTGACTCGGTACCGGTACCACCCTGTATAAAGCCTCCACATTGACTCGGTACCGGTACCACCCTGTATAAAGCCTCCACATTGACTCGGTACCGGTACCACCCTGTATATAACCTCCACATTGACTCGGTACCGGTACCACCCTGTATATAACCTCCACATTGACTCGGTACCGGTACCACCCTGTATATAACATCCACATTGACTCGGTACCGGTACCACCCTGTATATAACCTCCACACTGACTCGGTACCGGTACCACCCTGTATATAACCTCCACACTGACTCGGTACCGGTACCCCCTGTATATAGCCTCCACATTGACTCGGTACCGGTACCCCCTGTATATAGCCTCCACACTGACTCGGTACCGGTACCACCCTGTATATAACCTCCACATTGACTCGGTACCGGTACCACCCTGTATATAACCTCCACACTGACTCGGTACCGGTACCACCCTGTATATAACCTCCACACTGACTCGGTACCGGTACCACCCTGTATAAAGCCTCCACATTGACTCTGTACCGGTACCACCTGTATATAGCCTCCACATTGACTCGGTACCGGTACCACCCTGTATATAACCTCCACATTGACTCGGTACCGGTACCACCCTGTATAAAGCCTCCACATTGACTCGGTACCGGTACCACCCTGTATATAACCTCCACATTGACTCGGTACCGGTACCCCCTGTATATAACCTCCACATTGACTCGGTACCGGTACCACCCTGTATATAACCTCCACATTGACTCGGTACCGGTACCACCTGTATAAAGCCTCCACATTGACTCGGTACCGGTACCCCCTGTATATAACCTCCACATTGACTCGGTACCGGTACCCCCTGTATATAGCCTCCACATTGACTCGGTACCGGTACCACCCTGTATAAAGCCTCCACATTGACTCGGTACCGGTACCACCTGTATAAAGCCTCGCTATTGTAATTCTTATTGTGTTACTTTTTATTATGACTTTTTATTTTAGCCTAATTGGTAAATATTTGATTCTTCTAGAACGGCACTGTTGGTTAAGGGCTTGTAATGTCAGCATTTCACGGTAAAGTCTACTCTTGTTATATTCAGCACATATGAAAAATAAAGTTTGATTTGATTTGGGTAAGACCAACTGACGAGTTCAGGGGAAAACCACTTAGAACCAGAGTTAGGTACTACGGCACGATTACTAAACTGCTTCTCTTTCAAAGTGTTCAAAAAATAGTTTCATTCATTGTTTCTCACACAGCGGCCATTTTGCTCTCTCCTCCTAATACCATGACCGAATACTGAAAGTGACAGTGGTCGTTTGGACCAATCAACAGAATTTCCTTTCAACAAGGGGTCTTCCACATTCAATGTATTGTTGTTCTAGGAATACATGCATATGCTTTCTTTCAGGTTCCCTTCATTTCACATTTAATGCAGAGGGGTTACATCAAATTGCACCCTATTCCCTATATAGTGCACTTCTTTTAACCAGAGCCCTATTCTCTATATAGTGCACTTCTTTTAACCAGAGCCCTATTCCCTATATAGTGCACTACTTTAGACCAGAGCCCTATTCTCTATATAGTGCACTACTTTAGACCAGAGCCCTATATAGTGCACTACTTTAGACCAGAGCCCTATTCTCTACATAGTGCACTACTTTAGACCAGAGCCCTATTCCCTATATAGTGCACTTCTTTTAACCAGAGCCCTATTCCCTATATAGTGCACTTCTTTTAACCAGAGCCCTATTCTCTATATAGTGCACTTCTTTTAACCAGAGCCCTATTCCCTATATAGTGCACTACTTTAGACCAGAGCCCTATTCTCTACATAGTGCACTACTTTAGACCAGAGCCCTATTCTCTATATAGTGCACTACTTTAGACCAGAGCCCTATTCCCTATATAGTGCACTTCTTTTAACCAGAGCCCTATTCCCTATATAGTGCACTACTTTAGACCAGAGCCCTATTCTCTATATAGTGCACTACTTTAGACCAGAGCCCTATATAGTGCACTACTTTAGACCAGAGCCCTATTCTCTACATAGTGCACTACTTCAGACCAGAGCCCTATTCTCTATATAGTGCACTACTTTAGACCAGAGCCCTATTCTCTATATAGTGCACTTCTTTTAACCAGAGCCCTATTCTCTATATAGTGCACTACTTTAGACCAGAGCCCTATATGGTGCACTTCTTTAGACCAGAGCCCTCTTCCCTATATAGTGCACTTCTTTCGACCAGAGCTTTATGGGAATAGTGTGCCAGTTGGGATACAGGCCCAGGAAGATGTTCCCTCCCCTCTGTCCTCACTCACAGATCTGATAGGACTGGATGTGCGAAAGCAAGAGAAAGCAGAAATTCGACCAGGGCTGCCCAACTCTCTTCCTGGGGATCTACCATCCTGTATGTTTTCAGTCCAACTCTCTTCCTGGGGATCTACCATCCTGTATGTTTTCAGTCCAACTCTCTTCCTGGGGATCTACCATCCTGTAGGTTTTCAGTCCAACTCTCTTCCTGGGGATCTACCATCCTGTAGGTTTTCAGTCCAACTCTCTTCCTGGGGATCTACCATCCTGTATGTTTTCAGTCCAACTCTCTTCCTGGGGATCTACCATCCTGTAGGTTTTCAGTCCAACTCTCTTCCTGGGGATCTACCATCCTGTAGGTTTTCAGTCCAACTCTCTTCCTGGGGATCTACCATCCTGTAGGTTTTCAGTCCAACTCTCTTCCTGGAGATCTACCATCCTGTATGTTTTCAGTCCAACTCTCTTCCTGGGGATCTACCATCCTGTAGGTTTTCAGTCCAACTCTCTTCCTGGGGATCTACCATCCTGTATGTTTTCAGTCCAACTCTCTTCCTGGGGATCTACCATCCTGTAGGTTTTCAGTCCAACTCTCTTCCTGGGGATCTACCATCCTGTAGGTTTTCAGTCCAACTCTCTTCCTGGGGATCTACCATCCTGTAGGTTTTCAGTCCAACTCTCTTCCTGGGGATCTACCATCCTGTATGTTTTCAGTCCAACTCTCTTCCTGGGGATCTACCATCCTGTAGGTTTTCAGTCCAACTCTCTTCCTGGGGATCTACCATCCTGTAGGTTTTCAGTCCAAACCTCTTCCTGGGGATCTACCATCCTGTAGGTTTTCAGTCCAAACCTCTTCCTGTTGGTTTTCAGTCCAACCCTAATCTAGCACACCTGATTCTACTAATTAACTTCTCACCAAGACCTGAACTAGCTGAATCAGGTACTGTATGGTACTGTATTAAGGTTAGAGTGAAAACCTACAGGACAGTTGATCTGTAGGAACAGGGTTGGAGTGTAAACCTACAGGACAGTTGATCTGTAGGAACAGGGTTGGAGTGTAAACCTACAGGACAGTAGATCTGTAGGAACAGGGTTGGAGTGTAAACCTACAGGACAGTAGATCTGTAGGAACAGGGTTGGAGTGTAAACCTACAGGACAGTAGATCTGTAGGAACAGGGTTGGAGTGTAAACCTACAGGACAGTAGATCTGTAGGAACAGGGTTGGAGTGTAAACCTACAGGACAGTAGATCTGTAGGAACAGGGTTGGAGTGTAAACCTACAGGACAGTAGATCTGTAGGAACAGGGTTGGAGTGTAAACCTACAGGACAGTAGATCTGTAGGAACAGGGTTGGAGTGTAAACCTACAGGACAGTAGATCCGTAGGAAGAAGTTTGGGTTGCCCTGGGTTACATGTCAGACACATGAAGGGGAGTGATCGAGGGCAGAGGGAAGGGAGTATCTTACTGCTTTAGTGTACACTCTTAGACGAGTGTCTAGTGATCAGTCAGCTGTGACAGACAAGCCTTTATTGATTGACACACAACACAACTGGAAACACCAAGCAAATGCACACAATGTTGCACTAGTCACTAATACAGACTTGATCACACACACACACACACACACACACACACACACACACACACACACACACACACACACACACACACACACACACACACACACACACACACACACACACACACACACACACACGTGCCCATATCCCCGTCTCTCTCTCTCTCTTCAGTACCCAGACAGGGCTATGATGGTGGGGTAGCGGGTGCGGTGGGACATGCACTTGTCCCTGTCGATGAGCAGGCTGTGGGTCTTACAGCCGATGTCCTTCTCCAGCACCATGCGGGACTCCTCCAGGTGGGACAGGGAGCTCCGCGCTGCAGACAGCTGCTGCTGCAGGGATGACATGGTCTGGGAGATCTGACCTGCCTCGCCCACCAGGCTGGAGACAGAGAGAGAGAGAGAGAGGGGAAAGAGGGAGGAGAGATAGAAAGGAGGGGGAGGGGGAGCACAAGGAGAGAGAAAGAGAGCGACAGAGAGGATAGAGGGACGGGAAGAGAGACCGAAAGGAGAGAGAGAGAGGAGAGAGAGAGAGAGAGAGAGAGAGAGAGAGAGAGAGAGAGAGAGAGAGAGAGAGAGAGAGAGAGAGAGAGAGAGAGAGAGAGAGAGAGAGAAAGAGAGAGGGGAAGGAGAGGAGCTTGTTATACCAGTGTAGGTGTTTGTGAAAGATGGGAGAGAGAGTGCGATAGACAGATAGGTTTGGGTGTGTGTTTGTGTGTATGTCCGTGTGAGTGCTTACTGGCTTGCATCTCTGTGTGTGCTTCTGTCTGTTTGTGTGTGTACCTGAATTGTGGGTTGTCCCTACAGAGCTCCATGTGGGGTCTGTGTGAGCGTTGGTGCAGCCGGGACTGAGCCACTCTCAGAGGGGCCTCTTTATCATACAGAGCCTGCTGAAGAGACACAATGTTCCTCTCCTGGGCCCCGATCTGATCCAGGATCTACACACACACACAGACACACACACAGTGTTGAGTTCAGGTGCAGAATTCTCTGCATTCCAGCCTCAGCTGGATACCCCTTAGGGGGGTGGATAAATACAGTGCCTTCGGAAAGTATTCAGACCCCTTGACTCCTTCCACATTTTGTTATCTTACAGCCTTATTCTAAAATAGATTAAATACAAATAAACCCTCATCAATGTACACACAATACCCCATAATGACATCACAATAACCCATAATGACATCACAATACCCCATAATGACATCACAATACCCCATACTGACATCACAATACCTAATAACGACAAAGCAAAAACTGATTTTTTTGACATTTTTGCAAATTTATACAAAAAAAGAAATCTAAAGTATTCAGACCCTTCACTCAGTATTTTGTTGAAGAAGCTTTGGCAGCAATTACAGCCTTGAGTCTTCTTGGGTGTGAGACTACAAGCTTGGCACACCTGTATTTGGGGAGTTTCTACCATTCTTCTCTGCAGATCCTCTCAAGGTCTGTCAGGTTGGATGGGGAGTGTCGCTGCACAGATATTTTCAGGTCTCTCCAGAGATGTTCGATCAGGTTCAAGTCCAGACACTCAAGGACATTCAGAGACTTGTCCTGAAGACACTCTTGTGTTGTCTTGGCTGTGTGCTTAGGGTTATTATTCTGTTGGAAGCTGAACCTTTGTCCCCGTCTGAGATCCTGAGCACTCTGGAGCAGGTTTTCATCAAGGATCGCTCCATTCATCTTTGCCTCGATCCTGACTATACTATTGCTCCTGCCCTGAAAAACATCCCCACAGCATGATGCTGCCACCACCATGCTTCACCGTAGGGATGGTGCCAGGTTTCCTCCAGATGTGACGCTTGACATTCAAGCCAAAGAGTTCAATCTTGGTTTCATCAGAACTGTTTTCGCTTTGTCATTATGGGGTATTGTGATGTCATTATGGGGTATTGTGATGTCATTATGGGGTATTGTGTGTAGATTGAGGAGGATAAAAAAACAATTGTATCCATTTTAGAATAAGGCTGTAACGTCACAAAATGTGTAAAAAGGGGAAGGGGTCTGAATACTTTCCGAAGGCGCTGAATGTCATGAAAACCTTCAGGTGAAAACATTCCCTTTGCCTGCTGGGTAGGCATTAATTTCTGTATGTTTTGTTTAATTAGAGGAAGGGTTGAGTTTTGGCCATTGAAACGACACACACACACCACCTCCACCAACCCCCCCACCCCAACACACCTGAGTGAGATGCAGTTGTAGCTGTGTCTTGGCCTCAGTGAGCTGCAGACAGCGCTGGCTGAAGGCCTGGTCTACGTTAGAGCACTGGACCCTCAGGTCCTCAGCCGTCTCCTGTAGGACCCTCTCCACCAGCAGCCTGAGCTCCACGCTGGCCTGCTCCTCCCGCTGAGCCACAGACAGGTTGTCCTGGGTGAAAGACACCCACACATCACGGTTACACAGCCTGGGAGAGAGGAGGGAGATGTTAACACACTATTAATACACACACACACCAACGTGGTGTCTGAGTTGGGGTGGTACTGTGTTGGGGTGGTACTGTGTTGGGGTGGTACTGAGTTGGGGTGGTACTGTGTTGGGGTGGTACTGAGTTGGGGTGGTACTGAGTTGGGGTGGTACTGAGTTGGGGTGGTACTGTGTTGGGGTGGTACTGTGTTGGGGTGGTACTGAGTTGGGGTGGTACCGTGTTGGGGTGGTACTGTGTTGGGGTGGTACTGAGTTGGGGTGGTACTGTGTGTATTATACAGCTACTCACTGGTCCTGTAGGTTGTCTGAGTTGGGGTGGTACTGAGTGTCAGTACTCATGTTGTTGTAGCGACCACACTGGTCATCCAGACTGTAGGCCTGGTACTTATCAGACCAGTCCAGCTCTAGAGTCTGCTTGGCATCTCTGTTACACCTGATACACACACACACAGTGGGACACAGTGAGGGGCAGAAAGCCAGTGTGAGGGTCTGATGAGGGTCTGGTAGGGAGTGAAAAGCTGAAGTGAGGATAGTCATGTGATTAACTGTTCAGCAGTCCAATAGTCATGTGATTAACTGTTCAGCAGTATAATAGCCATGTGATTAACTGTTCAGCAGTCTAATAGTCATGTGATTAACTGTTCAGCAGTCTAATAGTCATGTGATTAACTGTTCAGCACTCTAATAGTCATGTGATTAACTGTTCAGCAGTCTAATAGTCATGTGATTAACTGTTCAGCAGTGTAATAGCCATGTGATTAACTGTTCAGCAGTATAATAGTCATGTGACTAACTGTTCAGCAGTATAATAGCCATGTGATTAACTGTTCAGCAGTCTAATAGCCATGTGATTAACTGTTCAGCAGTATAATAGCCATGTGATTAACTGTTCAGCACTCTAATAGTCATGTGATTAACTGTTCAGCAGTCTAATAGCTTTGGGGTAGAAGCTGTTCAGGAGCCTTTTGGTCCTAGACTTGGCGCTCCGGTAGTGCTTGCCATGCGGTAGCAGAGAGAACAGTCTATGACTAGAGTGGCTGGAGTCCCCGGCCAAATCCGGACGACGCTGGGACAGTTGTGCGCCACCCTATGGGACTCCCAATCACGGCCTACCCCGGCCAAACCCGGATGACGCTGGGACAGTTGTGCGCCACCCTATGGGACTCCCAATCACGGCCTACCCCGGTTTGTGTGGTTTGTGTGGTTTGTGTGGTTTGCGTGGTTTGTGTGGTTTATGTGGTGTGCATGGTTTGCGTGGTTTGTATGGTTTGTATGGTTTGTGTGGTTTGCGTGGTTTGTGTGGTTTATGTGGTGTGCATGGTTTGCGTGGTTTGCGTGGTTTGTATGGTGTGCATGGTTTGCGTGGTTTGTATGGTTTGCATGGTTTGTGTGGTTTGTGTGGTTTGCGTGGTTTGTGTGGTTTGTATGGTTTGCATGGTTTGCGTGGTTTGTGTGGTTTATGTGGTGTGCATGGTTTGCGTGGTTTGTATGGTTTGCATGGTTTGCGTGGTTTGTGTGGTTTGTGTGGTTTGTGTGGTTTGTGTGGTTTGCGTGGTTTGTGTGGTTTGTGTGGTTTGTGTGGTTTGTATGGTGTGCATGGTTTGCGTGGTTTGTATGATTTGCGTGGTTTGTATGGTTTGCATGGTTTGCGTGGTTTGTGTGGTTTGTGTGGTTTGTGTGGTTTGTGTGGTTTGCGTGGTTTGTGTGGTTTGTGTGGTTTGCGTGGTTTGTGTGGTTTGTGTGGTTTGTGTGGTTTGTGTGGTTTGTGTGGTTTGTATGGTGTGCATGGTTTGCGTGGTTTGTATGATTTGCGTGGTTTGTATGGTTTGTGTGGTTTGCGTGGTTTGTGTGGTTTGTGTGGTTTGCGTGGTTTGTGTGGTTTGTATGGTGTGCATGGTTTGCGTGGTTTGCATGGTTTGCGTGGTTTGTATGATTTGCGTGGTTTGTATGGTTTGCATGGTTTGTATGGTTTGTATGGTTTGCGTGGTTTGTATGGTTTGCATGGTTTGTATGGTTTGTGTGGTTTGCGTGGTTTGTGTGGTTTGTATGGTTTGTATGGTTTGTATGGTTTGCGTGATTTGCATGGTTTGTGCGAGCACCTACGTGCTCCAGACAGTAGGGGGAGCCAGAAGACTAAAACTCAAAGGACACCTTGTTCCCCATATCAGGGTCCTATTCATTAATACACACTGAGCAAAACTTAGACAAACAATATGCAATGGAAAACAAAAATGAACGTTTCTTATTGGGCAACTTCAGGTAGTCCCTCCCTGTTTGAGTCTAATTTCCTTTTTTTGGTGCCTAATGAACAGGCTACAACCCAGCTCAGCTGTAGTCTTAATGAATAGGCTACAACCCAGCTCAGCTGTAGTCTTAATGAATAGGCTACAACCCAGCTCAGCTGTAGTCTTAATGAATAGGCTACAACCCAGCTCAGCTGTAGTCTTAATGAATAGGCTACAACCCAGCTCAGCTGTAGTCTTAATGAATAGGCTACAACCCAGCTCAGCTGTCGTCTTAATGAATAGGCTACAACCCAGCTCAGCTGTAGTCTTAATGAATAGGCTACAACCCAGCTCAGCTGTAGTCTTAATGAACAGGCTACAACCCAGCTCAGCTGTAGTCTTAATGAATAGGCTACAACCCAGCTCAGCTGTAGTCTTAATGAACAGGCTACAACCCAGCTCAGCTGTAGTCTTAATGAATAGGCTACAACCCAGCTCAGCTGTAGTCTTAATGAATAGGCTACAACCCAGCTCAGCTGTCCTCTTAATGAATAGGCTACAACCCAGCTCAGCTGTAGTCTTAATGAATAGGCTACAACCCAGCTCAGCTGTAGTCTTAATGAATAGGCTACAACCCAGCTCAGCTGTAGTCTTAATGAATAGGCTACAACCCAGCTCAGCTGTCCTCTTAATGAACAGGCTACAACCCAGCTCAGCTGTAGTCTTAATGAACAGGCTACAACACAGCTCAGCTGTAGTCTTAATGAATAAGCTACAACCCAGCTCAGCTGTAGTCTTAATGAATAGGCTACAACCCAGCTCGGCTATAGTCTTAATGAATAGGCTACAACCCAGCTCAGCTGTAGTCTTAATGAATAGGCTACAACCCAGCTCAGCTGTAGTCTTAATGAATAGGCTACAACCCAGCTCAGCTGTAGTCTTAATGAATAGGCTACAACCCAGCTCAGCTGTAGTCTTAATGAACAGGCTACAACCCAGCTCAGCTGTAGTCCTTTAGGCCTTTCCTAGAATAATGTGTGGAAATGTGTGATGACACAATCAGATGAAAATAGAGGATCTTATAAATAAACCATGTATGTAGTTACTGCTGATGCATCTAAAATATTCATTGTGACACTAATTGTGACACTCACTTGATTTGATTGACAGCCTGACTCAGCGTTCTCTTCAACAGAGCCTGGATGCTCCTGATCAACTCCACCTCCTGCGGTACACAAACACAACCATCACCTTATTTTCAGATTGGTTTCTAGTGAAATAACGTCTAGGCAACATTTAGTAATGATACAAGTATTTCGACTTGAGCAAAGACAAGTCAATGTTATTGTTTTAATCACCTTAAGCAGCTCCTCCTCTACGCCGTCTTTAACCAGGTCGGGACCCAGCCGCCGTTCCCGACAGGTTAGGTTATCCGTGGCGATGGCGAACGGGATCTCGGTGGCGTCCAGCGCCTTCAACAGCCTCCTCTTCTGCTGCAGGAGGAGGTCTGTCTCGGCCACCAGCTTCTCGATGTGCCGCTGCAGCTCCGACTTCCAGAAGTGGATATGCTGCAGTCTCTCTCCCAGGTGCCGCGTCCCCTCAGCTTGGGTGCGCAGAGTCCCGGCCTCGGTTTCTTGATACAGTGTTTTGGACTCATGGCAAATCCTCTCGGCGTTGTTTCGGTCAGTAGCGGCCTGGTGAAGGGTAGAGAAGTTATTGATGTGCCATTCCTCCGGGCTGTACTTGGATGAACGGTACCCCGCCGTAGCCAAGCCGGAGGAGGGATAGAAGCCCTCCTTGAATGTGGCCTCTGCGTCTGGAGGCGGGAACGGCTCGCCTGCTTGGGCAACTGACCTGCTGTCGAAATTATGTCTGGCCACTAAAACTTCTGAAGACATTTTGTGGCGAATTGGTGATACCTGATATTAAAAACACTGCGACCCGACGTAGTTAACGGAGTCGCAGCATAACAAGAGCCACACAGGGGAAGTGAAGAATCACATGTTTTATATTTGCGCTGTGTTGCCAGGTGACCTGTTTCCAAGGAAACACTGTGTAACTGGACACGCGATAATGCCCCACGGTTCCAAATGAATTATCAGGCAACAACAAATGGTGCATGGAGGAACACACACACACACATTTTTTCAAATGTATTCATCTGAATATAGGCCTATGTTAGGTGTGCTAACTACATTTATATACCCATTTATATGTCCAAAAATGGATGTCGCAACTAAGGATTGCCACTTTAATTGATGAATAATAATTGTTTTAATAATGTCAATAATAATTTGAACTTTTAACATGACAGTGGCCCCTGTGTTTTTTTCCCAGAAACATACATGCACCCCCACACACACACAAGCATATTCACACCCCTCCAACTCTCCACTTTAAAACCCTTTAACGGAGTCATAGGTCTCTGGTCTATTGATGGGAATCAGAATCTTCAGGGCTGTGGCCCAAATTACACCCTGTTGCCCAGATAGTGTACTACTCATTGTCATTTGGGAAACACTACTGGTGTGAGGGGAATTTCCTGTTTCACTGGGCTTTGCCACACAGTGATGATGCAATTACACTGGAACTAGTGAGTGACCAATGGGAGTAGTTATTGTCCATCAGGCTTGTGTTCTATTCAGTCATGTAAGATCATGTTTTCCCATCTGCCTCACATCTGTGTGCATTCTCTCTCTCTCTCTCTCTCTCTCTCTCTCTCTCAATTTTTCAATTCAATTTCAATTTAAGGGCTTTATTGTCATGGGAAACATGTTAACATTGTCAAAGCAAGTAAAGTAGATAATAAACAAATGTGAAACAAACAATAAACATTGCACTCACAAAAGTTCCAAAAGAATAACGACATTACACATGTCATATTATGTCTATATACAGTGTTATAACAATGTGCAAATGGTTCAAGTACAAAAGGGAAAATAAATCAACGTCTATGTGTTGTATTTACAATGGTGTTTGTTCTTCACTGGTTGACCTTTTCTTGTGGCAACAGGTCACACATCTTGCTGCTGTGATGGAACACTGTGGTATTTCATCCAATAGATATGGGAGTTTATCAAAATTGGGTTTGTTTTCAAATTCTTTGTGGGTCTGTGTAATCTGAGGGAAATATGTGTCTCTAATTTGCTCATACATTGGTCAGTAGGTTAGGAAGTACAGCTCAGTTTCCACCTCATTTTGTGGGCAGTGTGCACAGAGGATATTTTTGCAGAATTCTGCATGCAGCCTCTCAATTTGGTGTTTGTCCCATTTTGTGAATTCTTGGTTGGTGAGCGGACCCCAGACCTCACAACCATAAAGGGCAATGGGTTTTATGACTGGTTCAAGTATTCTTAGCCAGATCCTCATTGGTATGTCAAATTGTATGTTCCTTTTGATGGCATAGAAGGAGCTTCTTGCCTTGTCTCTCAGCTCGTTCACAGCTTTATTTAGGCCGAGGGATGTATAGTTTTTTGTGTGCTCTAGGGCAATGGTGTCTAGATGGAATTTATATTTGTGGTCCTGGCAACTGGACATTTTTTGGAACAACATTATTTTTTATCTTACTGATGTTTACTGTTAGGGCCCAGATCTGACAGAATATGTGCAGAAGATCTAGGTGCTGCTGTAGGCCTTCTCTCTCTCTGTCTGTCTGGAGTAGCAGCTCTGTTAGATGTGTACACACAGACAGCTCTGTTAGATGTGTACACACAGACAGCTCTGTTAGATGTGTACACACAGACAGAGCGGAAAACTGTACTTCACACATCAATGAATTTGATAGCTAACCAAACCACAATATCATTTATGGGGAAATGTCCAGCTGTTCTGTCGGACGTTGGATTAAGGAAATGAAAATAAAGCCTTCTGTAAATGTTTAACTGACTAGGATGTGTGAGTTTGGGTTTCTGCCCATTGTAAATGGGTATAGTAAAGTTCAAGGTTGGGGTCATTTCGAATTACAGTCAGATAGTTCAAGATGACTTCTAATAAATGAAAGAGAAGCTTTTCATTTAAAAATCACTTCCTGAATTGTGTGTCTTTAATTCTAATTAACCCTGGTAAAGATTGACAACCAGATTATAATATCCTCTGGGAAATGGCTAGAAGTGATGGTCACTGGTGTGTGTGTAGTAGGGATGGTGAATTGGTGTGTGTGTGTGTGTGTGTGTGTAGTAGGGATGGTGAATTTGTGTGTGTGGCAACAGCAGGTCTGCTTGCAGCATTCTCTGTAAGCATTGCCTGAAGCACGTGCCACCTACAGTACTGCGAATGGCCAACCCAACTATAACGGTCTCCATCAGTCACTCTCTCTCCTACTCACGCACACACCACATCTCAAAGTGCTCTGATGGGCGAAGAAACCACCCCCACCCCCCCTACTGCCTCTGATCTGGCAGACTCAGTAAAACACAAATACTGTGTAGTAGTAGACATGTGTGTAATAGTAGTAGTTTTTAGTTGTGTATGAATAGGGACATGAGATACATTACATGATAATAACATGGAAAACACTGGTCACTTTCAAGATGCATCATCTTCATGTGATACGCACCCGCTCAAAACTCCGCCGGAAGACACGTGTCGGCGCCATCCAATGCTGTTCCAGTATTTAGCGTTTGTACGTTTTTGAAAAAATGCAGAAGGAACCTCGTCTGTTGGAATCACATACTGCCAGTCGCAGCGATTTTGGGCGATTTGAATCATCCTTTTCCTGGTAAGAGAATGATGTCTTGTATTTTTTTCATGGTTAGTTTTGGTTTTTCTGTAGTGGACGATGATAATAATAATAAACCTTGGGAGAAGGCGATACATAGGCAGTTTCACAACTGAATGCATTCAACTGCATTTAACCCAA